>NC_139509.1:1635403-1811549 GCF_008360975.1 Lichenostomus cassidix
TAGAGGTTTTTGGGGTTAAAAATGATGAAATGGAGATATTTCAATAAATTAATGATTTATCCAAAAGTGCTTCAGTTTTCTGGGAATTCATGGAAAATCCCAAATCCCAAATTTGTGTCCAAATCCCTAAATCCTCAAGATTTCACCACAGGGGAGAAAATATATGGAATTTGGGGGGTTTTTTCCTAAATTCATCACAGAAAATAACAAGTTTTGAACTGTTTGGTTTCCCCTCAGAGAAAATTCCCAAAAAACCACAAAAAAACCCAAAAAAACCCCAAAAAACCCCAAAAACCACCAAAAACCCACAAAAACCCCAAAAAAACCCCAAAAAGCCCCAAAAAAACCCCAAAAAACCCCAAAAAACCCCAAAAAAACCCCAAAAAACCCCAAAAAAGCCCCAAAGCCCCAAAAAAACCCCAAAAAACCACCAAAAAACCCCAACAAAGCCCAAAAGCCCCAAAAACCCAAAAAAAACCCAAAAAAACCCAAAAAACCCCCAAAAACCCCCAAAAACCACCAAAAACCACCAAAAAACACCAAAACCCCCAAAAACCCCAAAAAAAACCCAAAAACCACCAAAAAACCACCAAAAAAACACCAAAAACCCCAAAAAAACCCCAAAAAAGCCCCAAAAACCCCCCAAAAAAACCAAAAAAAACAAAAAAAAACCCAAAAAAACCCCAGAAAACCCCAAAATTCCCCCAAAAAACCCCAAAATTAACACCAGAGTTGATCAGGAATTTCTCATCACCCCACAGGATTTTTCTGCATCCAAATCCTTTAATTTCCTGCCGCAGGAAAATTCCTAAAAAGGGGAATTTTCCTTGAAATTTTCTTCTTTTTTTCTGAGCAAAAAAATGAATAAAAAGGGAAAAAAATTAGGAAAAATAGGAAAAAATACAAGTGGGATAGAATTTGATTTATCAGAGGGGATTGTGAGTTGTGGGGAGGAAATGGAGGGGAAAAGAGGAGGAAATGGGAAAAAATAGAGGAGGAAATGGAAGGAAAAAAGAGGAAATTGAGAGAAAAAAGAGGAGGAAATTGAGGGGAAAATGGAGAGAAAAAAGGAGGAAATGGAGAGAAAAAAGAGGAGGAAATTGAGGGGAAAAGAGGAGGAAATGGAGAGAAAAAATAGGAGGAAATGGGGAAAAAAGGAAGAAATTGAGGAGAAAATGGAGAGAAAAAGGGAGGAAATTGAGGAGAAAAAAGAGGAAGAAATTGAGAGAAAAAAGAGGAAATGGAGGTGAGAAAGAGGAGGAAAGGGAGAAAAAATAGAGGAGGAAGTTGAGGGGAAAAGAGGAGGAAATGGGAAAAAATAGGAGGATATGGAAGGGAAAAAGAGGAAATTGAGAGAAAAAATAGGAGGAAATTGAGGGGAAAAGAGGAAGAAATTGAGAGAAAAAGAGGAGGAAATTGAGGGGAAAAGAGGAGAAAATTGAGGGGAAAAAGAGGAAAAAATGGAGGGGAAAAGGAGGAGGAAATGGAGAGAACAAAAGGGAGGAAATGGAGGGAAAATAGAGGAGGAAATTGAGGAAAAAGAGGAAAAAATGGAAGGGAAAAGGAGAAGGAAATGGAGGAGAAAAGAGGAAATTGAGGGAAAAAAGAAGAGGAAAGGGAGGGAAAAAGAGGAAGAAATGGAAAGAAAAAGAGGAGGAAATGGAGGGAAAAAGAGGAGGAAATGGAGAAGAGAAAGAGGAGAAAATTGAAGGGAAAAAGGGAAAAATGGAGGGGAAAAGGAGGAGGAAATGGAGAGAAAAAAGAAGAGGAAAGGGAGGGGAAAAAGAGGAAGAAATGGAAAGAAAAAGAGGAAGAAATGGAGAGGAAAAAGGAGGAAAGGGAGGAAAAAGAGAGAAGAAAATGGAGAGGAAAAAGAGGAAGAAATGGAAAGAGCAAAGAAAAAATGGAGAGAACAGAGAGGAGGAAATGGAAGGAAAAAAGAGGAGGAAATGGAAGAGAAACGGAAGGGATGGAGGTGGAATGGAGAGAATGTGAAGGGAAAAGAGAAAAAGAAATGGAGAACAGAGAGGAGAAAACAGAGAAGACAGAGGAGAAAATGAAGGGAAAAGAAGAGGAACTGGAAAGGAAAAAGAGGAGAAAATGGAGAGAACAAAGGAGAGAAAATGGCAGGAAAATAGAGGAGGAAATGAAGGGAACAGAGAGGAGAAAACTGAGGGAACAGAGAGGAGAAAACTGAGAGAACAGAGGAGGAAATGGAGAGGAAAAAGAGGAGGAAAGGGAGGGAACAAAGAAGAGAAAATGAAGGGGAAAAGAAGAGAAAAGAGAGGAAATAAAGAGGAGAAAACTGAGGAAGTTTGAGAGACTAAGAGTGGCAGAGGAACTCAGCAAGTCCTGAATGGAGCTGGGAACTTCTCCCAGGAACAAACCACGAAGAAAACACAAACAAAACACCTTCTGAAGCTGCAAAATGCACAAAATTCTGTTTTCCTCAGGTGAGGAGCAGCAGGTAGTCCTTGAGACACACTGGCAGCGGCAGGAAGTGCAGGAAATGGAAGGCAAAGAGAGGAGGAAATGGAGAGAACAAAGAGGAGGAAATTTAGGGGAAAGAGAGGAGAAAATGGAGAAAACAAAGAGGAGGAAATGGAGAAGAAATGGAAGGGATGGGAGGTGAAATGGAGAGAATGTGAAAGGAAAAAAGAGGAAGAAATAAAGGGAACAGAGAGAAGAAAATTGAGAGCACATAGAAGAGAAAATGAAGGGAAAAAGAGGAGAAAAGAGAGGAAATAAAGGGGAGAAAACTGAGGAACTTTAAGGGACTAGCAGTGGCAGACGAGCTCAAAAAGTCCAGAATGGAGCTGGGAACTTCTCCCAGGATCAAACCACAAACAAAACACAAACAAAACACCTTCTGAAGCTCTGAAACACTGGGAATTCTGGTTCTTTTCAGGTGAGGAGCAGCAGGTAGTCCTTGAGACACGCCGGCAGCGGCAGGAATCACAGAAAATGGGATCCAAGGGAGGGAATTCCAGGAAATTTTGGGTTTTTCAGGTGAGGAGCAGCAGGTAGTCCTTGAGGCAGGCGGGCAGCGGCAGCTGCTGCACAGCCTGAGGGAGGAAGGGCAGGAAATGGGAGGGGAAAGAGAGGAGGAATTGATGGGAAAAAAGAAGAGGAAATGGAGGAGAAAGAGAGGAGGAAATGGAGAAGAAATGGAAGGGATGGGAGGTGAAATGGAGAGAATGTGAAAGGAAAAGAGAGGAAGAAATGGAGAGAACAGAGATGAGAAAACGGAGGACAGAGAGGAGAAAATGAAGAGGAAAAAGAGGAGGAAATGGAGGGGAAAAAGGAGAGAAAATGGAGGGAAAATAGAGGAGGAAATGGAGAGAACAGAGAGGAGAGAATGAAGGGGAAAAGAAGAGAAAAGAGAGGAAATAGGAGAAAATAGAAGAAGTGTGAGGAACCAAGGAGGGCTGAAAACCAGAGAGAGGAACTCATCAAGTCCTGAACAGAGCTGGGAACTTCTCCCAGGAGCAAACCACAAAGAAAACACAAAGAAAACACTTCTGAAGCTGCAAAATGCAGGAAATTCTGTTTTCCTCAGGTGAGGAGCAGCAGGTAGTCCTTGAGACACACTGGCAGCGGCAGGAAGTGCAGGAAATGGAGGGGAAAGAGAGGAGGAAATGGAGAGAACAGAGAGGAGGAAATTTAGGGGAAAGAGAGGACATAATGGAGAAAACAAAGAGGAGGAAATGGAGAGAAGAGGAGGAAATTTAGGGGAAAGAGAGAAGAAAATGGAGAAAACAAAGAGGAGGAAATGGAGAAGAAAGGGAAGGGATGGGAGGTGAAATGGAGAGAATGTGAAAGGAAAAGAGAAAAAGAAATAAAGGGAACAGAGAGGAGAAAATGGAAGGGAAAAAAAGGAGGAAATGAAGGGGACTAAGAAGAGAAAATGAAAGGGAAAAGAAGAGAAAAGAGAGGAAATAAAGAGGACTAGCAGTGGCAGAGGAACTCAGCAAGTCCTGAATCGAGCTGGGAACTTCTCCCAGGATCAAACCACGAAGAAACCACGAAGAAACCACAAAGAAAACACCTTTTGAAGCTGTGAAATGCAGGAAAATCTGGTTCTCTTCAGGTGAGGAGCAGCAGGTAGTCCTTGAGACACACTGGCAGCGGCAGGAAGGGCAGGAAAGGGAGGGGAAAGAGAGAAGGAAATGGAGAGAACAAAGAGGAGGAAATGGAGAAGAAATGAAAGGGATGGAGGTGAAATGGAGAGAATGTGAAAGGAAAAGAGAGGAAGAAATGGAGAGAACAAAGAGGAGAAAATGAAGGGGACTAAGAAGAGAAAATGGAGGGGGAAAAGAAGAGAAAAGAGAGGAAATAAAGAAGAGAAAATAGAGGAAGTGTGAGGAACCAAGGAGGGCTGAAAACCAGAGAGAGGAACTCATCAAGTCCTGAACAGAGCTGGGAACTTCTCTCAGGAACAAACCACAAACAAAACACAAAGAAAACACTTCTGAAGCTGCAAAATGCACAAAATTCTGGGGTTTTTTTAGGTGATGAGCAGCAGGTAGTCCTTGAGGCAGGCGGGCAGCGGCAGCTGCTGCACAGCCTGCGGCAGGAAGGGCAGGAAATGGAGGGGGAAGAGAGGAGGAAATGGAGAGAAGAGGAGGAAATTCAGGGAAAGAGGAGAAAATGGAGAAAACAAAGAGGAGGAAATGGAGAAGAAATGGATGGGATGGGAGGTGAAATGGAGAGAATGTGAAAGGAAAAAAGAGGAAGAAATAAAGGGAACAGAGAGGAGAAAACTGAGAGAACAGAGAGGAGAAAATGAAAGGGGAAAAGAGGAGAAAAGAGAGGAAATAAAGGGGAAAAAACTGAGGAACTTTAAGGGACTAGCAGTGGCAGAGGAACTCAGCAAGTCCTGAATCGAGCTGGGAACTTCTCCCAGGATCAAACCACGAAGAAACCACGAAGAAAACACAAACAAAACACCTTCTGAAGCTGAGAAACACTGTGAATTCTGTTTTCCTCAGGTGAGGAGCAGCAGGTAGTCCTTGAGGCACGCTGGCAGCGGCAGCTGCTGCACGGCCTGCGGCAGGAAGGGCAGAAAATGGGATCCAAGGGAGGGAATTCCAGGAAATTTTGGGTTTTTCAGGTGATGAGCAGCAGGTAGTCCTTGAGGCAGGCGGGCAGCGGCAGCTGCTGCACAGCCTGCGGCAGGAACCTCAACCCCAACGCCCTCCTCACCGCGCACCTCGCCAGCGCCTGCAGCCTCCCCGGCGACCTCCTCCCGTCCCTCCCTCCCTTCCCCTCCCCATCCCCACACCCTGCAGCCCTGCACAGCAGCTCCAGGCAGCAATCCTCCCTCTCCGAGCCCAATCCCCTCGCCAGGAAGGCGGCCAGGCGGGCGGCAGGGCTCTGACCCTTCAGGTTGACCAGCCTGGCCTCGGCGTTGAAGTCCAGCAGGACGCTGACGCTCTCCAGGTGGCCCTTGGTGGCAGCCCAGCTCAGCGGCGTGTCGTTGTTGTAGTCCAGGGCGTTGACCAGGGCGCCGTTGGTGAGTAAAATCCGGACGCAGTCTGGGTTGTTTTTGAAGGCTGCCCAGTGCAGGGGGGTGTCCTTGTTGCCGTCGGGGGAGTTGGGGTTGGCGCCGTACTCCAGCAAAATCTCCACGCAGGTTTCGTCTTTCTCGGCGGCGTAGTGGAGGGCGGTGCGGTTGTAGCCGTCCAGGGCGTTCACCTGGGGGGAAAACCCAAAAATTTGGGGTGAAAAAGGTTCTTGGAAAGGTCCTGGATTGGTCCAGAAGAGGCAAAGATCAAATTGTGGATTTAGGGTAGGAGGGTGGTGCGGTTGTAGCCGTCCAGGGCGTTCACCTGGGGGGGAAAACCCGAAAATTTGGGGTGAAAAAGGTTCTGGGAGAGGTTCAGAAGAGGCAAAGATCAAATTGTGGATTTAGAGAAGGAGGGCAGTGCGGTTGTAGCCGTCCAGGGCATTCACCTGGGGGGAAAATGTGAAAATTTGGGGTGAAAAAGAGGTAAAAGGCTTAAATCCTGGATTTAGTAGAAAATGAGAGGAGGGCAGTGCGGTTGTAGCCGTCCAGGGCGTTCACCTGGGGGGGAAACCCAAAAATTTGGGGTGAAAAAGACTATGGGAGAAGTCCTCGCTTGGTTCAAAAGAGGTAAAAGGCTTAAATCCTGAATTTAGTGGAAAATCAGGTAAGAGAGCAGTGCGGCTGTAGCCGTCCAGGGCGTTCACCTGGGGAAAAAACCCAAAAATTTGGGGTGAAAAAGGATAAAATTTGGGGTTAAAAAGGTTCTGGGAGAGGTCTGGAAGAGGCAAAGTGCATAAATCCTGAATTTAGTAGAAAATGAGGGGAAGGCGGTGCAGGTGTAGCCGTCCAGGGCGTTCACCTGGGGGGGAAAACCCAAAAATTTGGGGTGAAAAAGGTTCTGGGAGAGGTTTAGGAGAGGCAAAGATCAAATTGTGGATTTAGGGAAGGAGGGCAGTGTGGTTGTAGCTGTCCAGGGCGTTCACCTGGGGGGGAAACCCAAAAATTTGGGGTGAAAAGAATAAAAATTTGGGGTTAAAGAAGAGGTAAAAGGCTTAAATCCTGAATTTAGTAGAAAATGAGAGGAGGGCGGTGCAGTTGTAGCCGTCCAGGGCGTTCACCTGGGGGGGAAACCAAAAATTTGGGGTGAAAAAGGATAAAATTTGGGGTTGAAAAGAATAAAATTAAGGGTTTAAAAGATTTTGGGAGAGATTCAGAAAAAGCAAAGAGCTTAAATCCTGAATTTAGTGGAAAATCAGGTAGGAGGGCAGTGTGGTTGTAGCCATCCAGGGTGTTCACCTGGGGGAAACCCAAAAATTTGGGGTTGAAAAGATTCTAGGAGAGATTCTGGCTCAGCCTGGAAAAGACCAAGTGGTTAAATTCTGAATTTAGCAGAAAATGAAACAATGGTTTGGCGTAGGAGGGCAGTGCGGTTGTAGCCATCTAGGGCGTTCACCTGGGGGGGAAAAATGAAAATTTGGGGTTAAAAATGGTTCTGAGAGACGTTTAGGAGAGGCAAAGACCAAATTGTGGATTTAGGGAAAGAGGGCAGTGCAGTTGTAGCCGTCCAGGGCGTTCACCTGGGGGGGAAACCCAAAAATTTGGGGTGAAAAAGGATAAAATTTGGGGTTGAAAAGAATAAAATTTGGGGTTGAAAAGATTTTGGGAGAGATTCAGAAAAAGCAAAGAGCTTAAATCCTGAGTTTAGTGGAAAATCAGGTAGGAGGGTGGTGAGGTTGTAGCCGTCCAGGGCGTTCATCTGGGGAAAAAATACAAAAATTTGGGGTGAAAAAGGATAAAATTTGGGGTTATAAAGGTTCTGGGAGAGGAGGAAATCGAGAGAAAAGAGGAGGAAATGGAGTCGTCCAGGGCGTTCACCTGGGGGGAAAACCCAAAAATTTGGGGTTAAAAAGACTATGGGAGAAGTCCTGGCTTGGTTCAGAAGAGGTAAAAGGCTTAAATCTTGAATTTTGTGAAAAATGAGTGGAGGGCGGTGCGGTTGTAGCTGTCCAGGGCGTTCACCTGGGGGGGAAACCCAAAAATTTGGGGTGAAAAAGAGGTAAAAGGCTTAAATCCTGGATTAAGTAGAAAATGAGTGGAGGGCGGTGCGGTTGTAGCCGTCCAGGGCGTTCACCTGGGGGGGAAACCCAAAAATTTGGGGTGAAAAAGAGGTAAAAGGCTTAAATCCTGGATTAAGTAGAAAATGAGTGGAGGGCAGTGCGGTTGTAGCCGTCCAGGGCGTTCACCTGGAGAAAAAACCCAAAAATTTGGGGTTATAAAGGTTCTGGGAGAGGTTCAGAAGAGGTAAAAGGCTTAAATCCTGAATTTAGTAGAAAATGAGTGGAGGGCAGTGCGGTTGTAGCCGTCCAGGGCGTTCACCTGGGGGGAAAACCCAAAAATTTGGGGTGAAAAAGGATAAAATTTGGGGTTATAAAGGTTCTGGGAGAGGTCTGGAAGAGGCAAAGTGCACAAATCCTAAATTTAGTGGAAAATGAGGGAAAGGCAGTGCAGATGTAGCCATCCAGGGCATTCACCTGGGGGGAAAAAATGAAAATTTGGGGTTGAAAAAGGTTCTGGGAGAGGTTCAGAAGAGGCAAAGAACAAATTGTGGATTTAGAGAAGGAGGGCAGTGCGGTTGTAGCCGTCCAGGGCATTCACCTGGGGGGAAAATGTGAAAATTTGGGGTGAAAAAGAGGTAAAAGGCTTAAATCCTGGATTTAGTAGAAAATGAGTGGAGGGCAGTGCGGTTGTAGCCATCCAGGGTGTTCACCTGGGGGGGAAAACCCAAAAATTTGGGGTGAAAAAGGTTCTGGGAGAAGTTCTGGGAGAGGTTCAGAAGAGGTAAAAGGTTTAAATCCTGAATTTAGTGGAAAATGAAACAAGGGTTTGGGGTAGGAGGGCAGTGCAGTTGTAGCTGTCCAGGGCGTTCACCTGGGGGGGAAACCCAAAAATTTGGGGTGAAAAGAATAAAAATTTGGGGTTAAAAATGGTTCTGGGAGACGTTTAGGAGAGGCAAAGACCAAATTGTGGATTTAGGGAAGGAGGGCGGTGCGGTTGTAGCCATCCAGGGCGTTCACCTGGGGGGAAAACCCAAAAATTTGGGGTGAAAAAGGATAAAATTTGGGGTTGAAAAGAATAAAATTTGGGGTTGAAAAGATTTTGGGAGAGATTCAGAAAAAGCAAAGAGCTTAAATCCTGAATTTAGTGGAAAATCAGGTAGGAGGTTGGTGCGGTTGTAGCCATCCAGGGCGTTCACCTGGGGGGGAAACCCAAAAATTTGGGGTTGAAAAGATGCTAGGAGAGATTCTGGCTCAGCCTGGAAAAGACCAAGTGGTTAAATTCTGAATTTAGCAGAAAATGAAACAATGGTTTGGGGTAGGAGGGCAGTGCGGTTGTAGCCGTCCAGGGCGTTCACCTGGGGGGAAACCCAAAAATTTGGGGTGAAAAAGACTATGGGAGAAGTCCTGGCTTGGTTCAGAAGAGGTAAAAGGCTTAAATCTTGAATTTTGTGAAAAATGAGTGGAGGGCAGTGCGGTTGTAGCTGTCCAGGGCGTTCACCTGGGGGGGGAAAATGTGAAAATTTGGGGTGAAAAAGCATATAATTTGGGGTTGAAAAGAATAAAATTTGGGGTTGAAAAGATTTTGGGAGAGATTCAGAAAAAGCAAAGAGCTTAAATCCTGAATTTAGTGGAAAATCAGGTAAGAGAGCAGTGTGGTTGTAGCCGTCCAAGGCATTCACCTGGGGGAAAAATCTAAAAATTTGGGGTGAAAAAGGTTCTGGGAGAGGTTTAGGAGAGATAAAAGGCTTAAATCTTGAATAAACAAGGGTTTGGGGTAGGAGGGCAGTGCGGTTGTAGCCATCCAGGGTGTCCACCTGGGGGGGGAAATTAAAATTTGGGGTGAAAAAGGTTCTAGAAGAGGTTTGGAAGAGGCTTTACCTCAGCCCCTTTCTGCAGCAGCAGCTCCACACAGCAAGAAGAACTTTTCCCCAAAATCCATTTTAAATCCACCAACTCCATTCCCAACTTCCCTGACCCTTTTGGTCAATTTTTCCCCAATTTTTCCCTAATTTTCCCCCAATTTTCCCCCATTTTCCCCCAATTTTCCCTGAATTTTTCCCCAGTTTTTCCCCAATTTTCCCCCAAATTTCCCCCAATTTTCCCTGAATTTTTCCCCAGTTTTTCCCCAATTTTCCCCCAAATTTCCCCCAATCTTTCCCCAAATTTCCCCAAATTTTCCCCCAATTTTCCCCCAATTTCCCCCAATTTTCCCAAATTCCCCCAATTTCCCCCAAATTTCCCCAAATTTCCCCCAAATTTCCCCAATTTTTCCCCAAATTTCCCCCAAAATTTTCCCAATTTTTCCCCAATTTTCCCCCAATTTTTGGGATTTTCCAGGCTCACCTCAGCCCCTTTCTGCAGCAGCAGCTCCACACAGCAGCAACAACTTTTCCCCAAAATCCAATTTAAACCCACCAACTCCATTCCCAACTTCCCTGACCCTTTTGCTGAATTTTCCCCCAATTTTTCCCCAAATTTTCCCCAATTGTCCCCAAATTTTCCCCAGTTTTTCCCCCAATTTTTCCCCAATTTTCCCCAAATTTTCCCCCAATTTTACCCCAATTTTACCCCAATTTTTCCCCCAATCTTCCCCCAATTTTCCCCCCAAATTTCCCAATTTTTCCCCAAATTTCCCCAAAATTTTCCCAATTTTTTCCCCATTTTTCCTCCAATTTTTCCCCCAATTTTGGGGTTTTCCAGCCTCACCTCAGCTCCTTTCTGCAGCAGCAGCTCCACACAGCAAGAAGAACTTTTCCCCCAAATCCAATTTAAACCCACCAACTCCATTCCCAACTTCCCTGACCCTTTTGGTCAATTTTTCCCCAATTTTTCCCTAATTTTCCCCCAATTTTCCCCCATTTTCCCCCCATTTTTCCCCAATTTTCCCTGAATTTTTCCCCAGTTTTTCCCCAATTTTCCCCCAAATTTCCCCCAATCTTTCCCCAAATTTTCCCCAATTTCCCCCCAATTTCCAATTTTTCTCCAAATTCCCCCAATTTCCCCAAATTTCCCCAAATTTCCCAAATTTACAATTTCCCCCAAAATTTCCCCAATTTTTCCCCAATTTTTCCCCAAATTTCCCCCAATCTTCCCCCAATTTTGGGGTTCCCAGGCTCACCTCAGCCCCTTTCTGCAGCAGCAGCTCCACGCAGTCAGCATCAGCCACCATGCAGGCACAGTGCAGAGGCTTCAGCGTGCCGTGCAGGCAGTTCACATCCGCGCCCTGGGCAGCAGGGAAAACATCAGGGAAACATCAGGGAAACATCAGGGAAAAATCAGGAAAATCAGGGAAAAAATTGGGGGAAAATCAGGGAAAAATCGGGGAAAAAATCGGGGAAAAAAGCAGGAAAATCAGAGGAAAAATCAGGGGAAAAATCAGGGAAATCAGGGAAAAAATCAGGGAAAAAGCAGGAAAATCAGGGGAAAAATCGGGGAAAAAAGCGGGGAATAAAGCAGGGAAATCAGGGAAAAAATCGGGGGAAAAAATCGGGGGGAAAAATCGGGGGAAAAATTGGGGGAAAATCGGGGGAAAATCGGGGGAAAATCGGGGGAAAATCAGGGAAAAAGCGGGAAAATCGGGGGAAAAATCAGGGGAAAAAGCAGGGGAAAAAGCAGGAATTCATCTTTTGCATCATTTCAGAAAAGGTTAATTAAGAAAAATTCCATGGATTTGTTTGTGGGAATTGTAGAGAGCAGAATTGACTCAGAATTCAGGAATTTGCTACTTCAGAAAGGGTTAATTTAGATAAATCCTGAGGGTTTGTTTTTGAGAGTTTTATGGAATTCCCAAAGTCAGGAATTAATCCTTTGCATCATTTCACAAAGGGTTAATTAAGACAAATTCCAGGGATTTGTTTGTGGGAATTGCAGAGACAAGAAGTGCCTCAGAATTCAGGAATTCCCCACTTCAGAAATGGTTAATTTACAAAAATCCCATGGATTTGCTTGCAGGAATTACAGAGAATTCCTGAGGGCAGGAATTCTCCACTTTCCATCCCTTCAGGAATTATTAATTCACAAAATCCCATGGATTTATTTGCAGAAATCACAGAGAATTCCCGAGGGCAGAAACCACTTGGGGATCAGGAATTCCCTCTCCTTTCCATCCCTTCAGGAATTATTAATTCACACCAATCCCTTGAATTTATTTGCAGGAATTACAGAGAATTTCCTAAGGCAGAAACCACTTCGGGGTCAGAAATTCCCACTCCTTTCCATCCCTTCAGGAAAAGTTAATTCATAAAAATCCCATGGATTTGTTTGTTTGTTTGCAGGAGTTTTATGGAATTCTCAAGGTTAGGAATTCCCCACTTTCCATCCCTTCAGAAAAGGTTAATTCACACAAATCTCATGGATTTATTTGTAGGAATTGCAGAGACCAGAAGTCCCTCAGAAATTAGGAATTCCCCACTTCAGAAAGACTTAATTCAGAGAAATCCCATGGATTTATTTGAAGGAATTCCAAAGAATTCCCGAGGGCAGAAATTCCCCACTTTCCATCCTTTCAGAAAGGATTAATTCACACAAATCCCATGGATTTATTTGTAGGAATTACAGAAATTACAGGGAATTCCTGAGGGCAGAAACCACTTCGGGATCAGAAATTCCCTCTCCTTTCCATTCCTTCAGGAATTATTAATTCCCAAAAATCCCATGGATTTGTTTGCAGGAGTTTTATGGAATTCCTGAGGTCAGGAATTCATGTTTTTCATCCCTTCAGGAATTATTAATTCACAAAAATCCCATGGATTTGATTGTTTGTTTGCAGGAGTTTTATGGAATTCCCGAGGTCAGGAATTCATCTTTTCCATCATTTCACAAAGGGTTAGTTAAGAGAAATCCCATGGATTTGTTTGTGGGAATTGCAGAGAGCAGAAGATCCTCGGAATTCAGAAATTCCCCACTTCAGGAAGAGCTAATTCATATAAATCCTGAGGGTTTGTTTGCAGGAGTTTTATGGAATTCTCAAGTTCAGGAATTCTCCACTTTCCATCCCTTCAGGAATTATTAATTCACAAAAATCCCATGGATTTGTTTGTAGGAATTGCAGAGAG
Source organism: Lichenostomus cassidix (assembly GCF_008360975.1). Classification (NCBI taxonomy): domain Eukaryota; kingdom Metazoa; phylum Chordata; class Aves; order Passeriformes; family Meliphagidae; genus Lichenostomus; species Lichenostomus cassidix. The sequence continues at coordinate 1,648,024 of NC_139509.1, forward strand.
CAGAACTCCCTCGGAATTCAGGAATTCCCCACTTCAAAAAGAGTTAATTCAGAGAAATCCCATGGATTTATTTGAAGGAATTACAAAGAATTCCCGAAGGCAGGAATTCCCCACTTTCCATCCCTTCAGGAATTATTAATTCACACAAATCCCATGGATTTTTTTGCAGGAATTACAGAGAATTCCTAAGCGCAGAAACCACTTGGGGATCAGAAATTCCCACTCCTTTCCCATCCCTTCACTAGCAATGTCAAAAAAAGTTATTTTAAATAAATCCCATGGATTTATTCGCAGGAATTACAGAGAATTCCCGAGGGCAGAAACCACTCCGGGATCAGAAATTCCCACTCCTTTCCATCCCTTCAAGAAAGGTTAATTCACAAAAAATCCCATTTTTTTATTTGTTTGTTTGCAGAAGTTTTATGGAATTCCCGAAAGCAGGAATTCCCCACTTTCCATCCTTTCAGGAATTATTAATTCACACAAATCCCATGGATTTGTTTGCAGGAATTACAGAAAATTCCCGAGGGCAGAAACCACTTGGGGATAGAAATTCCCTCTCCTTTCCCATCCCTTTATCAGCAACAACAAAAAGCGTTAATTAAAATAAAACCCCAATATTCATTCTCAGTAAACCTCCCATTTTAATCCCTTTTATCTTTAACCAATTTATTATCCCCAAACGACACCCGGAGACCTTCCAAGCCTCAGGAGTCCAGAAATTGAGGAAAAAAACCTCTAAAAACCCTAATTATTCCCCAAAAATTTTGATTTTTCGTGTCCAGAGAGTCCGAAACCCCCCGGAACACCTCGGCAATGTCCCTCAGAATAACCCAAAGCCCTGGAGAACCTCAAACACCCCAACCGGAGCGCAGAACAAACCCCTGCCGGGCCGCAGAGCTCACCCTGCCGATCAGATCCTCCACGTTGTCCCGGGGGAAGGAGCGGATGGCGGCGATGGTGCGGATGAGGCGCTCCGAAAGGGAATACTTGCTCTGGATGCTCTGCATGATGTACCACATGGCGCGGGAGGCATCCCCGGCCGGCCTGCCGAGCCCCGCGCCGGGGCGGAGCGGCGCAGGAGGCCGCGGTGGCTCCGGAGGTGTTCCACGGGCGGGTTGGAGAGTCCCGCAGCGGTTTGGAGAGTCTTCGCGTGGTTCCGGAGCGATCCCAGGTGGTTTCGGAGCGATGCCGGGTGGTTTTGGGTGGTTTTTTGGGGTCTCCGCGGTGGTTTTTGGGGTTCCCGCAGAGCTACCGGAGCACCACCCGCACCGAGCGGAGCGCAGCGCGGAAATGCCGCGACCCGGAAGTGGCGCCGCTTCCCCTATCCCACCCCGCCAGGCTCTCCACCAATCAGACGCCGCCGAACCCGCCGGACACGCCCCCTCTACGTGCTCTCATCCAATCATCACGCGGCATAACGGATTTCCACCAATCGGCGCTCTCCCCAGGACACGAAGCCACACCCCTTCCCTCCCTCGTGACTCCTTTATTTTTCCCATTCCCAGGCCACGCCCCCACCGCGCTACCAACCAATAAGAACGCAGCTCGTCGCTAAGCCACGCCCCCGGTGCCGCGCAAACAAACAGAGACAAAAATGGGAATTTTTTACCCCAAAATTGGGATTTTTTCACTCATTTTTTCACTCATTTTTTAACCCCTGCCGCCCCGGCGCCTTCCGAGGCGCCGTTTGGCTCTATGGCCGCGGGTAAGGATCCCAGTGCAGCCGGCCGAGCCGCGCGGGCCGCAGAGCAGAGCCCTGGGGGGAAACGGTGGCGAGTGGATTGCGGGAGGTGGCTACTGGGAGGTGGGGTCAGCCCAGTGCTCCCAGTAACCACAAGCCCCATTCCCAGTGCTCCCAGTAACCCCAAACCCTCCTCCCAGTGTTCCCAGTAACCCCAAACGCCATCCCAGTGCTCCCAGTAGCCTCAAACGCCATTCCCAGTGTTCCCAGTAACCCCAAATCCCCTCCCAGTAACCACAAACATCCTCCCAGTAACCCCAAACCCCATCCCAATGCTCCCAGTAACCCCAAACATCCTCCCAGTAACCCCAAACCCCATCCCAGTGCTCCCAGTAAGCCCAAACGCCATTCCCAGTGCTCCCAGTAACCACAAACACCATCCCAGTGCTCCCAGTAGCCTCAAACGCCATTCCCAGTGTTCCCAGTAACCCCAAATCCTCTCCCAGTGTTCCCAGTAACCCGAAACCCTCTTCTCAGTAACCCCAAACGCCATCCCAGTAACCCCAGTAACCCCAAACCCCCTCCCAGTGTTCCCAGTAACCCTGAATCCTCTCCCAGTAACCCCAAACCCTCCTCCCAGTGCTCCCAGTAACCCCAAACCCCATTCCCAGTGCTCCCAGTAACCCCAAACCCTCTCCCAGTAACCCCAAACCCCATCCCAGTGTTCCCAGTAACCACAAACATCCTCCCAGTAACCTCAAACCCCATCCCAGTGCTCCCAGTAATTCAAAACCCTCCTCCCAGTGCTCCCAGTAACCCCAAATCCCATTCCCAGTAACCCCAAACCCCATTCCCAGTGCTCCCAGTAACCCCAAACCCTCTCCCAGTGCTCCCAGTAACCCCAAACCCCATTCCCAGTGCTCCCAGTAACCCCAAACCCCATCCCAGTGCTCCCAGTAACCTCAAACGCCATTCCCAGTGCTCCCAGTAACCCCAAACATCCTCCCAGTGCTCCCAGTAACCCCAAACCCCAGCCCAGTAACCCCAAACATCCGCCCAGTGCTCCCAGTAACCCCAAATCTCCTCCCAGTAACCCCAAATCCCCTCCCAGTAACCCCAGTAACCCCAAACCCCCTCCCAGTGTTCCCAGTAACCCCAAACCCCCTCCCAGTGCTCCCAGTAATCCAAAACCCTCCTCCCAGTGCTCCCAGTAATCCCAAACCCCAGCCCAGTGCTCCCAGTAACCCCAAACATCCTCCCAGTGCTCCCAGTAACCCCAAACCCTCTCCCAGTAACCCCAAATCTCCTCCCAGTGCTCCCAGTAACCCCAAATGCCATCTCAGTGTTCCCAGTAACCCCAAACTCCTCCTCCCAGTGCTCCCAGTAACCACAAACACCCTCCCAGTAACCCCAAGTCCCCTCCCAGTAACCCCAAACCCTCTCCCAGTGCTCCCAGTAACCCCAAACTCCATTCCCAGTGCTCCCAGTAACCCCAAATCCCCTCCCAGTAACCCCATCCCAGTGTTCCCAGTAACCCCAAACATCCTCCCAGTGCTCCCAGTAACCCCAAATCCCATTCCCAGTAACCCCAAACCCTCTCCCAGTAACCCCAAACCCCATCCCAGTGTTCCCAGTAACCCCAAATATCTTCCCAGTAATCCCAAACCCCATCCCAGTGCTCCCAGTAACCACAAACACCCTCCCAGTAATCCTAAATCCCCTCCCAGTAACCCCAAACCCTCTCCCAGTGCTCCCAGTAACCCCAAACATCCTCCCAGTAACCTCAAACCCCATCCCAGTGCTCCCAGTAATTCAAAACCCTCCTCCCAGTGCTCCCAGTAACCCCAAATCCCATTCCCAGTAACCCCAAATGCCATCCCAGTGTTCCCAGTAACCCCAAACCCCCATTCCCAGTGCTCCCAGTAACCCCAAATCCCATCCCAGTAACCCCAAACCCTCCTCCCAGTGCTCCCAGTAACCCCAAACCCCCATTCCCAGTGCTCCCAGTAAGGGACTCACCTGCCATACTGGTGTCCCTCGGGATCTCGGGGTCTCCACGGGGGTCGAGCGGCTGCAAAATTGGGGACCCGAAATTTAGGGTGAATTCCCCCAAATTTTGGGTAATCCAACCCCAATTTAGGGTAAATCCCCCCAAATTTTGAGTGCCCCGATCCAAATTTTGGGTGAATCCCCCAAATTTAGGGTGAATTCCCCCAAATTTTGGGAGCCCCAACCAAAATTCAGGGTGAATCCCCCCAAATTTCAGGTGCCCCGACCCAAATTTCGGGTGAATCCCCCCAAATTTAGGATGACCACCCCCCAAATTTAGGGTGAATCCCCCCAGATTTTGGGTGCCCCGACCCAAATTTAGGGTAAATCCCCCCAATTTTGGGTGATCCAGCCCAAATTCAGGGTGAATCCCCCCAAATTTTGGGTGATCCAACCCAAATGTAGGGTGAATCCCCCAAATTTCAGGTGATCCAACCCAATTTTAGGGTGAATCCCCCCGAATTTTGGGTTCCCCGACCCCAATTTAGGGTGAATCCTCCCAAATTTTGGGAGCCCCAACCCAAATTTAGGGAGAATCCCCCCAATTTAGGGTAAATCCCCCCAAATTTTGGGTAAATCCCCCCAAATTTAGGGTGAATCCCCCCAAATTTCGAGTGCCTCAACCCAAATTTAGGGTGAATCCCCCCAAATTTTGGGTGATCCAACCCAAATTTTGGGTGATCCAACCCAAATTTAGGGTGAATCCTCCCAAATTTCAGGAGCCCCAACCCAAATTTAGGGTGAATCCTCCCAAATTTCGGGTGAATCCCCCCAAATTTAGGGTAAATCCCCCGAATTTCGGGTTTCCCCCCTTACCTGATCACCTGGCTGCTGAGCTGCTGGCGAGGCTGAGGAGTAACTGCAAAAAATGGGGAAAAATTTGGGAAAAAATTGGGGAAAAAATTGGGGAAAAATTTGGGGAAACCCCGTGAGGATTGGGGGAATTTGGGGAGGAGTTTTTGGGGTTCAGAGACACCCCAAAAATCAGTTTGGGGAGGGTCTCACCTGCCTGGGTGGGCGAGGGGCCGATGGGGTGAGGAGTGCTGCTGCGGCTGCTCCAGCGCCAGCCTGGGGACAGCTGGGGACAGTTGGGGACGTTTTGGGGGTTTTGGGGGCAGTTTGGAGGTGAGAGAAATTTTTGGGATTTTGGAATTTTTATTTTTGGGGATTTTTTTGGGATTATTTGGGGATTTTGGGGGGATTTTTTTGGGGCAGTTTGGGGATGAGAGAAAGAGTAGTGAGATTTTTTGGGGATGTTTTGGGGGATTTTTTGGGATTTTTTGGGATTTTTTGGGGGATTTTTTGGGGATTTTTGAGGATTTTTTGGGGATTTTTCGAGGATTTTTTGGGGATCTTTTTATTTTTTGGAGATTTTTCGGGGTACTTTGGGGGTGAGAGAAGGGGCAGCGAGATTTTTTGGGGATTTTTTAAAAATTTTTTGGGATTTTTGGGGATTTTTTGGGGATTATTTGGGGGCAGTTTGGGAGTGAGAGAAGGGGCAGCGAGATTTTGGGGATTTTTGAGAGATTTTGGGGATTTTGGGGGTGAGAGAAGGGGCAGAGATTTTGGGGTTTGGGGGTTTGAAGGGGTTATTTGGGATTGGGGATTTTGGAAATTTTGGGGCAGTTTTGGGGTAGAAGGGCAGCGAGATTTTGGGATATTTGGGATTTTTGGGGATTTTGGGGCAGTTTGAGGGTGAAGAAGGAGTAGCGAGATTTTGGGGGTTTGGGGGATTTTGGGGATTTTGGGGGATTTTGGGGATTTCTTGGGGGTGAGAGAGAAAGAGGCAGCGAATTTTGGGATTTTGGGGGATTTTGTGGCAGTTTGGGGGTGACAGAAGGACAGCAAGATTTTGGGATTTTTGGGGCAGTCTGGGGGTGAGGGAAAGGGCAGTGGAATTTTTTGGGGGGCAGTTTTGGGGCTGAGGATTTTTGGGGCATTTGGGGTCAGGGAAGGGGCAGTGGGGTTTTTTGGGGTTGAGGGAAGGGGCAGTGGGATTTTTTTGGGGATTTTGGGGGGTGAAGAAAAGGGCAAGGGGATTTTTTGGGGGATTTTGGGAGTGAGGGAAAGGGCAGTGGAATTTTGGGGGCAGTTTTGGGGCTGAGGGATTTTTGGGGACAGTTTTGGGGGTGAGGAAACGGCAGGAGGATTTTTTGGGGGAAGGAAGGGGAAGTGGGATGTTTTTGGGATCAGGGAAAAGGCAGGAGGATTTTTTTGGGGTCAGGGAAGGAGCAGTGGGATTTTTTGGGGATTCTGGGGTCAGGGAAGGGGCAGTGGGATTTTGGGGGGCAGGGAAAAGGCAGGAGGATTTTGGGGGAAGGAAGGGGCAGTGAGATTTTTGGGGATTTTGGGGTCAGGGAAGGGGCAGTGGGATTTTTGGGGGGCAGGGAAAAGGCAGGAGGATTTTTGGGGGGGAAGGAAGGGGCAGTGGGATTTTTTGGGGATTTTTGGGGGAAAGGAAGGAGCAGTGGGATTTTTTGGGGGAAAGAAGGGGCAGTGGGATTTTTTTGGGGATTTTGGGGTCAGGAAAGGGGCAGTGGGATGTTTTTGGGGTCACCTGGTTGCGGCGCAGCTCGGCGTTCTCCTGGCGAAGTAACTCCAGCTCCCTGGGAAGGGGGAAAATTTAATAGGGATTTAATAGGGATTTAATTGTGATTTAATGGGGATTTAATGAGAATTTAATTGGGATTTGAAAGGAATTTAATAAGAATGAATCCCCCCAAAATGGCAGCCAAAGAGGGGAGGAAGATCCACCCAAAAAAAAGCCCAAAAAGTGGCAAAAAGGACATGGAGTCTCACCAAGATGGCAGCCAGGAGGAAGGGGTAAAACCCTCCCAAAAAAAAAACCAAAAAGTGCCCAAAAGGACTTGGAACTTCACCAAGATGGCAGCAAATAGCAGAACATTCTCTCACCAAAATAGCAGCAAAGGGAGGGGAAGATCCACCCAAAAAAAAGCCCAAAAAGTGCCCAGAAGGATGTGGAGTCTCACCAAGATGGCAGCAAATAGCAAAACATTCTCTCCCCAAGATGGCAGCCAAGGAGAAGGGGTAAAACCATCCCAAAAAATGCCCAAAAAGTGACCAAAAGGACTTGAAACCTCACCAAGATGGCAGCAAAGGGAGGGTAAGATCTTCCCCAAAAAAAAGCCCAAAATGTGGCCAAAAGGACTTGGAACTTCACCAAGATGGCAGCCAAGGGGAAGGGGTCAGACCCTCCCAAAAAGTGCCCAAAAAGTGGCCAAAAGGACGTGGAGTCTCACCAAATTCTCTCCTCAAGATAGCAGCCAGAAGGAAGGGGGAAAACCCTCCCAAAAAAAGCCCAAAAATTGCCCAAAAGGACATGGAGTCTCACCAAGATGGCAGCAAAGGTGGGGCTAAAATCCTCCCAAAAAAAGCCCAAAAAGTGGCCAAAAGGATGTGAAATCTCACCAAGATGGCAGCAAATAACAAAACATTCTCTCACCAACATGGCAGCAAAGGTGGGGCTAAAATCCTCCACGAAAAATGCCCAAAAAGTGGCCAAAAGAATGTGAGATGTCACCAAGATGGCAGCCAGGAGGAAGGGGTAAAACCATCCCAAAAAAAGCCCAAAAATTGCCCAAAAGGATGTGGAACCTCCCCAAGATGTGGTGCCCATTTGAGCCCAAGATGGAGGCATCCCCCTCCTCACCTCCTCCTCTTGCCCAGCTCCTCCCGCGCTTCCTCCAGCTCTGCCTGCGCCCGCCGAGCTCCATCCCGGTGAGAGTCCAGCAGCAGCTGCACCTGAGCCAGCTGGAAACGCCACACCTTGGAAAATAGACCAGGTTACAAATTGTGTGTAACTTTAGTCAAAGGTTTTGTTTGTCTTTATCCCGAAAAAAGGACTTTTAGGTTTCTTTCAGGGCGTTTTTATACCAGGTGAAGTCTGGTGGACTCAGATTATCAACAGATTGGGAGTGACCCCGAAGATAGCCAGAGAGGTAAAGAAATATAGAGAAAATAAAGGAAAATAAACCAGGAAGATAAAGAAATATAGAAAAAATAAAGGAAAATGAACCAGAAAGATATAAAGAAATATAGAAAAAATGAAGGAAAATGAACCAGAAAGATAAAGAAATATAGAAAAAATAAAGGAAAATAAACCAGAAAAATAAAGAAATATAGAAAAAATAAAGGAAAATAAACCAGAGAGATAAAGAAATATAGAAAAAATAAAGGAAAATGAACCAGAAAGATAAAGGTTATTAACAGAAAATCCACAGGACATCAGTGACTATCACAAACATCCACCCCAGACCACCTCCAGCAGGGCTGAAGACATCCTGGCCCAGAAAGGACTGATAAGAAAAATTGAAGAATGAAAAACCTAATTAACATCAGAGGTTAGGAAATTCAGATCCAGTGGGAAACTGAGTATCGAGGGTTTGCTCAACTTTGCACCAATGAATACTGACCCAATGTTTTCCTATGTATTTTTACTGTATAAAATATCTAAAAAATCCAGTAAAATGATGTATGCTGGAATGATTCTCTCTGCACAGCCGGGCTGAGTGTGGATGAGATGATTTCTGTGGTACAGAACAACATCCTGACCAGATAATAAAGCAATGCCTTGACTCTCTAACATTAAAAATGCTGTTGGAGGGTTTTTGTATTTTTCCCCACAGATTCGGTGACAGGGTCACACCTTGTCACCTCACCTGGGTGTGGGGATGGCGCGGGATGGAATCCAACATGGCTGCCTCACCTGGGCGATGTGGGCGAGGTGCTTGAGGGCGATGGCCGCCGGGCTCTTGAAGAAAAGCTTGTCCTGCGGGCGCATCTGTGGGGATGGAGGGGTTAAAATGGCGGGAGAAAGGGGAGGGTGAGGGGACAAGATGGAGAGTGAGGGGACAAGATGGAGGGCGAGGGGACAAGGTGGAGGAGAAAAGGTTGGGGAGCAGGAGGAGAAAAGGGTAGGAAGGTGTGAGGGTGAGGGGACAAGATGGAGGGGAAAAGGCTGGGAAATGAGAGGGGAAAAGGGTTGGAAGGCTGAGATGAGAGGACAAGATGGAGAGTGAGGGGACAAGATGGAGGGGAAAAGGCTGGGAAATGGGATGGGAAAAGGGTGGGAAGGGGTGAGGGTGAGGGGACAAGATGGAGGGCGAGGGGACAGGATAAGCTGAGGACAAGATGAGAAAAGGTGGAAGGTGAGGGAAGATGGAGGGCGAGGGGACAAGATGGAGGCTGAGGGGAGAAGATGGAGGGCGAGGGGACAAGATGGAGAGTGAGGGGACAGGATAGAGGCTGAGAGGACAAGATGGAGGGGAAAAGGGTGGGAAGGTGTGAGGGGACAAGATGGAGGGTGAGAGGAAAAGATGAAGGGTGAGGGGACAAGATGAAGGGCGAGAGGACAAGATGGAGAGTGAGGGGACAAGATGAAGGGGAAAAGGTTGGGAAGGTGTGAGGGGAAAAGGGTGGGAAGGCGTGAGGGGAGAAGATGGAGAGTGAGGTGACAAAATGGAGAGTGAGGGGACAAAATGGAGGGTGAGGGGACAAGATGGAGACTGAGGGGACAAGATGGAGACTGAGGGGACAAGATGGAGACTGAGGGGACAAGATGAAGGGTGAGAGGACAAGATGAAGGGTGAGGGGACAGGATGAAGAGTGAGACGACAAGATGGAGGCTGAGGGAACAAGATGAAGGGCGAGGGTACAAGATGGAGGCTGAGGGGACAAGCTGGATGCTGAGGGGACAAGCTGGAGGCTGAAGGAACAAGCTGGATGCTGAGAGGACAGGATGGAGGCTGAGGGGACAAGATGAAGAGTGAGAGGACAAGATGGAGACTGAGGGTACAAGATGAAGGCTGAGAGGACAAGATGGATGCTGAGGGGACAAGGTGGAGCCTGAGGGGACATTGGGCACACATGACAGACACTGGCCTGGTCAGACAGCGGCAGATAGCGGCAGGCCGTGGCACAGACTGGGCAAGAACCTGTGGGGAAAAAGTGAGAAAAGTGAAAGAAAAAGATGTCCGAAAGTCTCCAAAAGTGGTGTTTCTTGAGGGAAATCAACTATTTCCCCTCATTTCAGGGTTTTTAATTGAGGTGGTGTCCTCCACTTCCGCCATTTTAAGGGTTTAAATTGAGGGGAAATTCCCCTTTTCCCATCATTTGAGAGCTTAAAATTGAGGGGAAATACCCCTTTTTCCCATTATTTGAGAACTTAAAATTGAGGGGAAATCTCCCTTTTTCCATCATTTGAGAGCTTAAAATTGAGGGGAAATCCCCCTTTTCCCATCATTTCAGAGTTTAAAATTAAGGGAAAACCTCTTTTTTTCCATCATTTGAGAGATTGAGAACAAATCCTTTTCCCTGATATTTTAAGTGTTTAAACTGAGCACAGACCCCATTTTATTTGTACAAGATGAGGCAAACCCTCCTTTCCTCCTCATTTTGAGGGGTTAAGCTGAACGAAACTCCCCCTTTCCCAGAATTTAAGGGTTTAAATTTGGGATATTGTTAAATTTTGTTTTACCTGAGCCCGCACAGGTGTGACAGAGGATGTGGCCGCAGCTGGTAACAGCAAAGCGAGCGCCGGCCTGGCGAAAGCAGCGACTGCAGTGGAACCAGTCCATGGGTGAGGAGATCCTCTGAGGTGTTTGCAGGCTGAGGGACGGGGAGGGAATGAGGGGAATGTGAGGGGGAAAGGTGGGGAAACTGAGGGGAAAAAGGGCGGGAAACGTGAGGAGGGAAAGGGAGGGAAATGTGAGGGGAAAAGGGTGGGAAAAGGGACAGAAAAAAGTAGGGAAATGTGAGAGGAAAGGGTGGGAAACGTGAGGGGGAAAGTAGCGAAATGTGAGGGGGAAAAGTAGGGAAATGTGAGGGAGAAAATGGAGGGAAATGTGAGGGGGAAAGGGTGAGAAAGGGGAGTAAGAAAAGGGCGGGAAACGTGAGGGGGAAAGGGTGGGAAACGGGACAGAAAAAGTAGGGAAATGTGAGAAGAAAGGATGGGAAATGTGAAGGGGAAAAGGGCAGGAAATGTGAGGGGGAAAGGGTGGGAAAAGGGACAGAAAAAAGGAGGGAAACGTGAGAGGAAAGGGTGGGAAGTGTGAGGGGGAAAGTAGCGAAATGTGAGGGGAAAAAGTAGGGAAATGTGAGGGAGAAAACGGAGGGAAATGTGAGGGAGAAAACAGAGGGAAATGTGAGGGAGAAAGTAGGGAAATGTGAGGGGGAAAGGGTGAGAAAGGGGAGAAAGAAAAGGGCGGGAAACGTGAGGGGAAAAGTAGAGAAATGTGAGGGGGAAATGGCGGAAAACGTGAGAGGGAAAAGTAGGGAAATGTGAGGGGGAAATGGCGAGAAATGGGAGAGAGAGAAGGGCGGGAAATGTGAGGGGGAAAGTAGGGAAATGTGAGGGGAAAAGTAGGGAAATGTGAGGGGAAAAGGGCAGGAAATGTGAGGTGAAAAGTAGGGAAATGTGAGGGGGAAAAGTAGGAAAATGTGAGGGGGAACAGTGGGAAATGTGAGGGGAAAAGGGAGAGAGAAAAGGGTGAGAAATGTGAGGGGAAAAGTAGGGAAATGTGAGAGCAAAGGGTAGTAAATGTGAGGGGAGAAAGGGTGGTAAATGTGAGGGGGAAAGGGCGAGAAAAGGGACAGAAAAAAGGGAAGGAAATGTGAGGGGAAAGGGTGGGAAAAGGGAGAGAAAAAAGTAGGGAAATGTGTGGGGAAAGGTCAGGAAAAGGGTGGGAAACGTGAGGAGAAAATGAGCGGCAAACGTGAGGGGAGAAGTAGGGAAATGTGAAGCGAAAGGGTGAGAAAATGAGAGAAAAAAGTAGGGAAACTTGAGGGGAAAGGGTGGGAAAAGGGAGAGAAAAAAGTGCAGGAAATGTGAGGGGGAAAGGGTGGGAAACGTGAGGGGAAAGGGTTGGGAAATGTGAGGAGAAAGGGTGGAAAAGTGGAGAGAGAAAAGGGCAGGAAAAGGGAGAAGAAAGTACGGAAAATTGAGGGTAAAAAGAGGAGGAACACGGGGAAAAGGGTGGAAAAGGTGAGGGGAGAAAGGGTGGGAAATGTGTGGGGAAAGAGTGAGAAAAGGTAGAAGAGAAAAGGGTGGGAAATGTGAGGTGAAAGGGTGGGGAAATGAGAGAAAAAAGGGCAGGAAAAGGGAGAGAGAAAACAGGGAAATGTGAGGGGGAAAGGATGGGAAATGTGAGGGGGAAAAGAGCCACCTGGATGGGCATGGGGACACCAGGATGGGGACAGGGAAATTGGGACAGGGACACTGATGGAGACAAGGAAATTGGGATGGGGACACCAGGATGGGGACAGGGAAATTGGGACAGGGACACTGATGGGGACAGGGAAATTGGGATGAGGACACTGATTGGGACATTGGGATGATCCTAATCCTGCCATTCCACGATCCCAAAATCCCAAAATACCACTAAATCTCCGGCCTGGCTGCGTAATTCTAATCATTTTTAATTTGGGGACACCGATGGGGACATTAGGATGATCCAAATCCTGCCATCCCATGATCCCAAAATCCCTAAATCCTGCTAAATCTCTGGCCTGGCTGTGTAATTCCAACCACTTTTAATATGGGGACACTGATGGGGACATTAGGATGATCCCAATCCTGCCATTCCATGGCCCCAAAATCCCAAACTCTCTGGCCTGGCTGCGTAATTCCAACCATTTATAATCTGGGGACACTGATGGGGACATTGGGATGATCCTGGTGCCATTCCACGATCCCAAAATCCTGCTAAATCACTGGCCTGGCTCCATAATTCCAACCACTTTTAATTTGGGGACACTGATGGGGACATTGGGATGATCCTGGTGCTATTCCACAATCCCAAAATCCCAAAATCCTACTAAATCTCCGGCCTGGCTGTGTAATTCCAAACACTTTTAATTTGGGGACACTGATGGGGACATTGGGATCATCCTGATCCTATCCCACGATGCCAAAATCCCAAAATCTCCCAAAATCCTACTAAAATCCTACTAAATCTCTGGCCTGGCTGCACAATTCCAACCATTTTTAATTTGGGACAGGAAAACCTCCCCGAATATCGTGGAGAGTTCACAGTTTGGAATCCCCCAAAAAAATCCCAGGAGGAACCCCAAAACCTCAATCCTATTGTTTCCTGATCCCGAAATTCCTCAATCTTTAATTTTTAATTTAAAAATGAAACCATTTTTAATTGCTGGAGGGCAGGAAATGCCCCAAAAAAAACCCCAGGAGGGGAGAAATGAGGGATTTTGGGGGTCAATCAGGGATTTAGGGATTTTTTGGGACATCCCAAACCCCAATCCCGCTACCCCACAATCCCGTTATCCCAAAATCCCACAATTCCTCCTTTTGTAATTCCATTTTTAATTCCTGGGAGAAGCGGGGGCAGGAAAAGCCTCAATAAAACTCACATTTTGTGAGGAATTCAGGGATTTTGGGGGTCAATCAGGGATTTAGGGAATTCAGGGAACACCCCAAACCCCAATCCCCCTACCCCACAATCCCATTATCTCAGATTTCTGCAATTCCTCCTTTTGTAATTCAAATTATTTTTAATTCAAAGCGGGGCAGGGAGGAAATAAAACCCCAATAAAACCCTCCGGGGTGGGAATGGGGTCACAATCCCATATTTAGGGATTTTTTGGGATTTTTTGGGACACCCCAAACCCCAATCCCGCCGTTCCCACAATCCCGTTATCCCAGAATTCCACAATTCCTCGCTTTGTAATTCAAATTATTTCCAATTAAACTCGTCGGGAGGGCAGGAAAAACCCCAATAAAACCCTCCGGGAGAGGATTGGGGTGATAATCAGAATTTTAGGGATTTTTTGGGATTTTTTAGGACACCCCAAACCCCAATCCCGCCGTTCCCACAATCCCGTTATCCCAGAATTCCTCAATTCCTCGCTTTGTAATTCAAATTATTTCCAATTAAACGCGTCGGGAGGGCAGGAAAAACCCCAATAAAACCCTCCGGGAGAGGATTGGGGTGAAAATGAGAGTTTTAGGGATTTTTTGGGATTTTTTAGGACACCCCAAACCCCAATCCCGCCGTTCCCACAATCCCGTTATCCCAGAATTCCTCAATTCCTCGCTTTATAATTCAAATTATTTCCAATTGAACTCGTCGGGAGGGCAGGAAAAACCCCAATAAAACCCTCCGGGAGAGAATTGGGGTCACAATCCCACATTTAGGGATTTTTTTGGGATTTTTTCGGCCACCCCAAACCCCAATCCCGCCATTCCGGGTTCCCTCCGCCCTCGTTGCGTAATTCCAACCATTTTTAATTCCCGGGGGGAGTGGAAAAGGAAACAACGTCGCCGCCGTTACACAAAGCAGGAAGGAGGGGGGAAAAATATTTTTTTGGGGTTTCCCTCTCCTTCCCCCACCCCAAAACCCCAATTTCCCCCCTAAAAAATCCCATTTCCCGCCAGGAAAACCCCCTTTTATTCCAAAAATAACAATAAAAAACCCCAAAAAAATCCGCGAAATCCCACAAACCCTCCCTAAAACCCAACAAATCCAACATCCCCTAACAACCCCCCTTTTTTCCCCACCCTGAGGGTTTCCAAAAACCCCAAAATCCCGATTTTTTCCTGGTTTTTTTCCCCCGTTTTTTTTTTCCAGGCGTTTTTTCCCCGCTTTTTTCCCAGCGCCGCATCCGGCGGGGGGAATGGGATGACGGGACCTTCCTGTTTTCGGCCCCGCGCCCGCCTCACCCCCAAAAAAACCCCAAAAAACGCCCCAAAAATCAGCCCCGGACCCCAAAAATCGGCGGCGGGAAAAGCGGAGCGGCAAGGTGAGGGGGGGGCGAGGGGGGAGGGGAGGTGGGGAGGGGGAGGGGGAGGGGAAAAACCGGGGAGAGACCCCAAAAAAATTTGGGAGATTTCCAAAAAAATTTGGGATAACCGCGGTGTTGGATTTGGGATGGGGGAGGAGATGGCGATGGTGGATTTGGGGTGGAAGAAACGGCGATTTTGGGGAGAAAAGGGGAGGGGAAAAAGGGGAGAGACCCCAAAAAATATTTGGGAGATTCCCCGGGAAATTTGGGATAAGCGGGATGTTGGATTTGGGATGGGGGAGGTGATGGCGATGGTGGATTTGGGGTGGAAGAAACGGCGATTTTGGGGAGAAAAGGGGAGGGGAAAAAGGGGAGAGACCCCAAAAAATATTTGGGAGATTCCCAAAAATATTTGGGATAACCGGGATGTTGGATTTGGGATGGGGGAGGAGATGGATTTGGGGTGGAAGAAACAGCGATTTTGGGATTGGGAAGGGGGGAAAGGGGAGGGGAAAAACCGGGGAGAGACCCCAAAAAAATTTGGGAGATTTCCCAAAAAATTTGGGATAAGCGGGATGTTGGATTTGGGATGGGGGAGGTGATGGCGATGATGGATTTGGGGTGGAAGAAACGGCGATTTTGGGGAGAAAAGGGGAGGGGGAAAAAGCCAGGAGATCCCAAAAAAATATTTGGGAGATTCCACAAAAAATTTGGGATAACCGGGATGTTGGATTTGGGATGGGGGAGGAGATGGATTTGGGGTGGAAGAAACAGCGATTTTGGGATTGGAAAGGGGGGAAAGGGGAGGGGAAAAACCGGGGAGATCCCCCCAGAAAATTTGGGAGATTCCCCGAGAAATTTGGGATAAGCGGGATGTTGGATTTGGGATGGGGGAGGCGATGGCGATGGTGGATTTGGGGTGGAAGAAACGGCGATTTTGGGGGGGAAACGAGAGGGGAAGAGCGGGGAGAGACCCCAAAAAATTTGGGAGATTTTCCCACAAAATTTGGGATAAGCGGGATGTTGGATTTGGGATGGGGGAGGCGATGGCGATGATGGATTTTGGGGGAGAGAGGCGGCGATTTTGGGATTGGGAAGGGGGGAAAGGAGTGGGGAAAAAGCGGGGAGATCCCTCCAAAAAATTTGGGAGATTCCCCAAAAAATTTGGGAGATTCCCCAAAAAATTTGGGAGATTCCCCGAGAAATCTGGGATAACCACGATGTTGGATTTGGGATGAGGGAGGCGATGGTGGTGATGGATTTGGGGTGGAAGAAACGGCGATTTTGGGGGAGGGAAAGGAGAGCAGAGAGACCCCAAAAAATTTGGGAAATCCCCAAGAAATTTGGAATAACTGGGATGTTGGATTTGGGATGGGGGAGGTGATGGATTTGGGGGAAATGAGGCGCCGATTTTGGGGGGGAAATGGGAGGGGAGAGACCGGAGATACCCCAAAAAATTTGGGAGATTCCCCAAAAAATTTGGGAGATTCCCCACAAAATTCGGGGTAACCGGGATGTTGGATTTGGGATGAGGAAGGAGATGGATTTGGGGTGGAAGAAACGCCGATTTTGGGGAGAAAAGGGGAAGGGAAAAAGCGGAGATACCCCAAAAAAATTTGGGAGATTCCCCAAGAAATTTGGGATAAGCGGGATGTTGGATTTGGGATGGGGGAGGAGATGGCGATGGTGGATTTGGGGTGGAAGAAACGGCGATTTTGGGATTGGGAAAGGGGGAAAGGGGAGGGGAAAAACCGGGGAGATTCCCCCCAAAAAATTTGGGAGATTCCCCGAGAAATTTGGGATAAGCGGGATGTTGGATTTGGGATGGGGGAGGAGATGGCGATGATGGATTTGGGGTGGAAGAAACGGCGATTTTGGGGGGAAACGAGAGGGGAAGAGCGGGGAGAGACCCCAAAAAATTTGGGAGATTTTCCCACAAAATTTGGGAGATTCCCCACAAAATTTGGGATAAGCAGGATGTTGGATTTGGGATGGGGGAGGCGATGGCGATGGTGGATTTTGGGGGAGAGAGGCGGCGATTTTGGGATTGGGAAGGGGGGAAAGGAGTGGGGAAAAAGCGGGGAGATACCTCCAAAAATTTGGGAGATTCCCCAAAAAATTTGGGAGATTCCCCGAGAAATTTGGGATAAGCGGGATGTTGGATTTGGGATGGGGGAGGTGATGGCAATGATGGTTTTGGGATGGGGGAGGCGCCGATTTTGGGGGGAAAGGGAGGGAAAAAGCGAGGAGATCCCAAAAAAATATTTGGGAGATTCCCCACAAAATCTGGGATAACCATGATGTTGGATTTGGGATGGGGGAGGTGATGGATTTGGGTCTGGGGTGGAAATGAGGCACCGATTTGGGATTGGAATGGGAGGGGAAAAAGCAGGGAGATCCCCAAAAAAAAATCTGGGAGATTCCCTGAGAAATTTGGGAAAACCCCAATGTTGGATTTGGGATGAGGAAGGAGATGGATTTGGGGTGGAAGAAACGGCGATTTTGGGGAGAAAAGGGGAAGGGAAAAAGCAGAGAGACCCCAAAAAATTTGGGAGATTCCCCAAGAAATTCAGGATAACCCCAATGTTGGATTTGGGATGAGGGGATGGAATTTTGGATTTATTTCCTTTGTGCTCCAAAATTAAATGGGGAGGGGATAAAAGTCAGGAGGGCTGGAGGTGATTTGGGGTGATTTTGGGGCAATTAAGGGTGATTTTGGGGTGATTTGAGGTGAATTTGGGGCAATTTGGGATGATTTTGGGGTAATTTGGAGTGATTTGGGTTGATTTTGGGGTATTTTGGGTTGATTTTGGGGTATTTTGGGATGATTTGGGGTGATTTTTGGGCGATTTGGGGTGATTTTGGGGACATTTTTGGGCAATTTGGGGTGATTTGGGGACATTTTGGGGTGATTTTGGGGAGTTCTGGGTGTGATTTCTCCCTTTTCCCCCCCAGATTTTGGGGTCTGAGTTTGGAGCAGCTGCAGGACCCCCTGAGAACCCCAAAAGAGCAGGTGAGGGGATTTTGGGGTCACACAAAGGGATTTTGGGGGGAAAAAGGAAAATTTGGGGTCACACAGAGGGATTTGGGGTTACACAGAAAGGGAATTTGGGGGGAAAAAGGAAAATTTGAGGCAAAGGGATTTTGGAGAAAAGGAAAATTTGGGGCAAAGAGGGGTTTTGGAGAAAAGGAAAATTTGGGGCACAGAGGGGTTTGGGGAAGAAGGAAAATTTGGGGGAACAAAGAGGGATTTGGGGAAAAAGGAAAAATTGGGGTCACAGAAAGGGATTTAGGGGAAAAGGAAAATTTGGGGCACAGAGGTGTTTGGGGTTACACAGAAAGGGAATTTGGGGGAAAAAAGGAAAATTTGGGGCATAGAAGGATTTTGGAGAAAAGGAAAATTTGGGATCACACAGAGGGATTTGGGGAAAAAGGAAAATTTGGAGAATTTGGCACAGAGGGGTTTGGGGTCACACAAAGGGATTTGGGGAAGAAGGAAAATTTGGGGGAAACACAGAGGGATTTGGGGAAAAAGGAAAATTTGGGATCACACAGAGTGATTTGGGGGGGAAAAGGAAAATTTGGGGCACAAAGGGATTTAGGGGGAAAGGAAAATTTGGAGAATTTGGCACAGAGGGGTTTGGGGTCACACAAAGGGATTTGGGGAAGAAGGAAAATTTGGGGGAACATGGATTTGGGGGGAAAAGGAGAATTTGGGGGAACACAGAGGGGTTTGGAGAAAAAGGAAAATTTGGGGCACACAAAGGGATTTGGTGAAAAGGACTTTGAAAAATTTGGCACAGAGGGGTTTGGGGTCACACAAAGGTATTTGGGGGAAAAGGAAAATTTGGTGCACAGAGGGGTTTAGGGAAAAAGGGAAATTTGGGATCACACAGAGGGATTTGGGGGAAGAGGAAAATTTGGTGGTGCACAGAGGGGTTTGGGGTGCTCAGGACCCTCCTGGGGTGATTTCTGCACCCTGAGGGGTTTTTGGGGTGGTTTTGGGGTGCTCAGAACCCCTCTGGGGTGGTTTTGGGGTGCTCAGGACCCCCCTGACCCCACAGACACCCCTGGGGTGGTTTTGGGATGCTCAGGCCCCCCTGACCCCACAAACCCCTCTGGGATGGTTTTGGGGTGGTTTTGGGGTGCTCAGGACACCCATGGGGTGATGTTGGGGTGTTTTTGGGGTGCTCAGGACCCCCCTGGGGTTGTTTTGGGGTGCTCAGGCCCCTCTGACCCCACAAACCCCCCTGGGGTGGTTTTGGGGTGGTTTTGGGGTGCTCAGGCCCCCCTGACCCCACAAACCCCCCTGGGGTGGTTTTGGGGTGCTCAGGACACCCCTGGGGTGGCTTTGGGGTGGTTTTGGGGTGCTCAGGACTCCCCTGACCCCACAAACCCCTCTGGGGTGGTTTTGGGGGGGTTTTGGGGCGCTCAGAACCCCTCTGGGGTGGTTTTGGGGTGCTCAGGACCTCCCTGGGGTGGTTTTGGGGTGGTTTTGGGGTGCTCAGGACCCCCCTGACCCCACAGACACCCCTGGGGTGGTTTTGGGGTGATTTTGGGGTGCTCAGGACACTCCTGGGGTGGTTTTGGGGTGGTTTTGGGGTGCTCAGGCCCCCCTGACCCCACAAACCCCGCAGAGCCCATGGAGCAGGAGGAGCCAGACGTGGTGGAGCTGCAGGATTCGGACGAGGGGGATATGGTCAGGAGGGTCTTCATCGGTGAGACCCCAAAACGGGCCTGGGGGGCTCGGGGTGACCCCAAAATGGGGTGTGGGGGATCTGGGTGACCCCAAAAATGGGGTATGGGGGATCTGGGGGCTCCAGGTGACCCTAAAAATGGGCTTGGGGGGCTTTGGGTGACCCCAGAAATGGGGTGTGGGGGATTTGGGTGACCCCAAAAATGGGGTATGTGGGATTTGGGGGCTTCAGGTGACACCAAAAATGGGGTAGGGGGGATTTGGGTGACCCCAAAAATGGGGTATGGGAGGTTCCAGGTGACCCAAAAATGGGGTATGGGGGCTTTGGGTGACCCCAAAAATGGGGTGTGGGGGATTTGGGGGGCTCAAGACACCCCTGGGGTGGGTGCAGACCCTTTTGGGGTCACACAGAGCATTTGGGGAGGGGTCCCAGCCCCTTTTAAGGTCACACTGAGCACTGGGGTTGGGGTCCATCCCCTTTTAGGGTACAAGGAACATTTGGGGTAAACTCCCAGCCCCTTTTGGGTCACAAAGAGTACCTGGCTTGGGGTCCAACCCCTTTTAGGGTCACAACAAGCACCCAGGTTGGGGTCCCATCTCCTTTTAGGGTCACAACAAACATTTGGGGTGGGGTCCAACCCCTTTTTGGGATCACAACAAGGACTCAGGTTGGGGTCCAACCCCTTTTAGGGTCACAACGAGCACATGGCTTGGGATCCCAACCCCTTTTAGGGTACAGTGAACACTTAAATTGGGTGTCCAACCCCTTTTTGGGATCACACTGAGCACTGGGGTCGGGGTCCATCCCCTTTTCGGGTACAATGAGCACTCAGTTGGGGTCCCATCCCCTTTTAGAGTATAAGGAACATTTGGGGTTGGGGTCCTTGTCCCTTTTAGGGTACAGTGAGCACCTGGCTTGGGGTTCCCATCCCCTTTTAGGGTACAATGAGCACTGGGGTTGGGGTCCAACCCCTTTTAGGGTACAACCAGCCCTCACTTGGTCTCCCACCCCAATCCCCTCTCCTCACCCCATTTCCCCTCTCCTCACCCCAATCCCCTCTCCTCACCCCATTTCTCCCTCACCTCTCCTCACCCCAATCCCTCTCACCTCACCCCATTTCCCCTCACCTCACCCCAATCCCCTCACCCCAATCCCCTCTCCTCACCCCAATCCCCTCTCCTCACCCCATTTCCCCCTCCTCTCCTCACCCCATTTCCCTCTCCTCACCCCATTTCCTCATCTCCTCACCCCAATCCCCTCTCCTCACCCCAATCACCTCTCCTCACCCCATTTCTCTCTCACCTCACCCCATTTCCCCCTCTCCTCACCCCAATCCCCTCCTCACCTCACCCCACTCACCTCACCCCAATCCCCTCTCCTCACCCCAATCCCTCTCCTCACCCCAATCCCCTCACCTCACCCCATTTCCTCATCTCCTCACCCCAATCCCCTCACCTCACCCCAATCCCCTCACCTCTCCTCACCCCATTTCCCTCTCCTCACCCCATTTCCCCTCACCTCACCCTAATCCCCTCACCTCACCCCATTTCCCCTCTCCTCACCCCATTTCCCTCTCACCTCACCCCATTTCCTCATCTCCTCACCCCATTTCTCCTCTCCTCACCCCAATCCCTCTCCTCACCCCATTTCCCCTCACCTCACCCTAATCCCCTCACCTCACCCCATTTCCCCTCTCCTCACCCCATTTCCCTCTCACCTCACCCCATTTCCTCATCTCCTCACCCCAATCCCCTCCTCACCCCATTCCCCTCTCCTCACCCCAATCCCTCTCCTCACCCCATTTCTCCTCTCCTCACCCCAATCCCTCTCCTCACCCCATTTCCCTCTCACCTCATCCCATTTCCCTCTCCTCACCCCAATCCCTCTCCTCACCCCAATCCCTCTCCTCACCCCAATCCCCTCACCTCACCCCAATCCCCCAATCCCTCACCCCCAATCCCTCTCCTCACCCCAATCCCCTCTCCTCACCCCAATCCCCTCACCCCAATCCCTCTCCTCACCCCAATCCTCACCCTCCTCTCATCCCCTCTCCTCTCCTCACCCTATTTCCTCATCTCACCCCAATCCCTCCCTCACCCCAATCCCCTCACCTCACCCCAATCCTCTCACCTCACCCCAATCCCCTCTCCTCACCCCATTTCCACTCTCCTCACCCCATTTCCCCTCTCACCTCACCCTGTTCCCCTCTCCTCACCCCATTTCTCCCTCTCCTCTCCTCACCCCCTCCATTCCCCAGCCGAGGACGGCGTGGTGAGCGACGACGGCGACTCGGATCTCCTCCCGGCCGACATCATCCGCACGGTGATCCCTCACGGCCCCACATCCCCCCGCGGCACCCCAAACCCCACCCCAAACCCGCCTGCCGAGCCCTCGGCGCCGCGCGGCCGCCCCTTCATCTGCAACGAGTGCGGCAAGAGCTTCTCGCACTGGTCCAAGCTGCTGCGGCACCAGCGCACCCACACGGGCGAGCGGCCGAGCACCTGCGGCGAGTGCGGCAAGAGCTTCTCGCAGAACTCGCACCTGGTGCAGCACCGCCGGACACACACCGGCGAGAAGCCGTACCGCTGCGGCCACTGCGGCAAGAGCTTCTCGTGGAGCTCCAACCTCATCCAGCACCAGCGCATCCACACCGGCGAGCGGCCCTACGGCTGCGCCGAGTGCGGCAAGAGCTTCACGCAGAGCAAGAACCTCATCAAGCACCAGCGCACCCACGATGGAGCCGCGGCGGGCGGCGGGCGCTGCGGGCACCCCCGGGGGGCTGGCAGGGTGGGCAAGGGGCGCAGGGTGGAGGGCGAGGGGCCGGCGGGGCAGGAGGGGCAGGAGCCGCTGATCTGCGTGGAGTGCGGGGAGAGCTTCGCGCGGAGCGCCGCGCTGAGGAGGCACCGCAGGGGGCACCGGCCGCTCTTCGTGTCCTAAGGGACATGGGGACAGTGGCACTGGGACTGTGGGACACTGCCCTGGCACTGTGGGACACTGCCCTGGCACCGGCCGCTCTTCGTGTCCTAAGGGACAGGGGACATGGGGATGGTGGCACTGGGACTGTGGGACACTGTCCTGGCACTGTGGGACATGGCACTGGCATTGGCTGCTGTTTGTGTCCTAAGGGACAGGGGACAGTGGGGATGGTGGCACTGGGACTGTGGGACACTGACCTGGCACCGGCCGCTCTTCGTGTCCTAAGGGACATGGGACAGCAGGGATGGTGGCACTGGGACTGTGGGACACTGCCCTGGCATCGGCCACTCTTCGTGTCCTAAGGGACAGGGGACAGCGGGGATGGTGGCACTGGGACTGTGGGACACTGACCTGGCACCGGCCGCTCTTCGTGTCCTAAGGGACAGGGGGATGGTGGCACTGGGACTGTGGGACGCTGTCCTGGCACTGTGGGACACTGTCCTGGGACTGTGGGACACTGCCCTGGCACCGGCCGCTCTTCGTGTCCTAAGGGACAGGGGACAGCGGGGATGGTGGCACTGGCACTGTGGGACACTGTCCTGGCACTGTGGGACACTGCCCTGGCATCGGCCGCTCTTCGTGTCCTAAGGGACAGGGGACAGTGGCACCTGGGGACAGTGGGACACTGCCCTGGCACTGTGGGATACTGCCTTGGCACTGTGGGACACTGCCCTGGCATCAGCCACTGTTCGTGTCCTAAGGGACATGGGGACAGTGGCATTGCTGGGGCACAGGGACCGTGGGGCACTGCCCTGGCATTGGCCACTCTTCGTACAGCGAGAGGACAATGTGGGGACAGTGGGGACGGTGGCACTGGGACCGTGGGGCATTGGCCTGGCATTGGCCACTCTGTGTCCTGAGGGACATGGTGACAGTGGGGACACCGGGGATGGTGACACTGCCCTGGCATTGGCCACTCTTTGTACAGTGAGGGGACAATGTGGGGACAGTGGCACTGGGGCACAGGGACCATGGGACACTGCCCTGGCACTGCCACAGACATTGCTTGCTGTTTGTGCCCTAGGGGACATGGGGACAGTGGCTTTGGGGCACAGGGACCATGGGACACTGCCCTGGCACTGCTGTGGCCACCACCTGCTCTTCATGCCATGAGGGGACAATGGGACAGTGCCACCAGGGCACAGGGACCGTGGCACACTGCCCTGGCATCGCTGGGGACACCTCTGCTCTTCATGCCACGAGGGGACAATGTGGGGACAGTGGCATTGTGGCACATGGACCATGGACATTGCCTGCTCTTCATGCTCTAGGGGACATTGGGACAGTGTCACTGCTCCGGACATCACCTGCTCTTCATGCCCTTGGGGACAATCTGGGGACAGTGCCACCAGGGCACAGGGACCATGGGACACTGCCCAGCACCGCCTGCTCTTCGTGCCATGAGGGGACAATGAGGGGACAGTGACATCGGAGCACATGGACCATGGACATCGCCTGCCTTCGTGCCCTTGGGGACAATGTGGAGACAGTGACATCGGAGCACATGGACAATGGACATCGCCTGCCTTTGTGCCCAGAAGGGACATGGGGACACTGCCTGCTCTTCGTGCCATGAGGGGACAGTGGCATTGGGGCACATGGACCATGGACATCGCCTGCCTTCGTGCCCAGAAGGGACATTGGGACAGTGGCACCGGGATGTGGGACACTGTCCTGGCACCACCCATCTTTGTGCCCTAGGGGACATGGGGACAGTGGCACTGGGACACTTGGACAATGGACATCACCCACTCTTGGTGCCCAGAAGGGACATGGTGACATTGCCCTGGCACTGCTGGGGACACTGCCTGCTCTTCGTGCCCTGAAGGGACACGGGGACAATGGGACACCGCCGCTCTCCGTGCCCTGAGGGGACATGGGGACAGCAGCACTGGCATGTGGGGACAGTGGGACACTGCCCTGGTGGCACACGGGACCAGCGGTGACAAAGCCACCACCCATTCCTTGTGCCCTGAAGGGACATGGGGACAGTGGGACACCCTGTGGGGGACACGGGGACAGTGGGACACAGTGCCATCGTGCCAGGGGACACGGGGACAGTGCCATGGGCAGGACGTGGTGCCACCATGCCAGGGGAATTGGGGACAGTGGGACACCCTGTGGGGGACACAGGGGACATTGCCATGGGCAGGACACAGTGCCACCATGCCAGGGGACACAGGGACAGTGGGACACCCTGCCAGGTGACACGGGGGACACAGGGACTGTGGCACGGGCATGGGGACATGGTGACACAGCTGGGGACAGAGGGACAGTGCCACAGCCAGGGGACACAGTGCCACCCAGCTGGGGACACTTTGGGACACCCAGACAGGGACAGAGCCAGGACATGGTGCCACCAGGCTTGGTGACACACAGGACAGAGTGACACTGAGCTGATGTCCCCAAACCCCCCCCGGTGCCACCCCGGTGTCCCTCGCTGTCCCCTGGCAGTGCCACCAGCAGGGCTGTAAATAGGGGAGGGGGGAGGTGACATTGGGGACCTTCAGGGGGACAGGAGGTGACAAAAAACCCTCAGGGGGACAGGAGGTGACACTGGGGACCCTCAGGGGGACAGGAGGTGACAAAACCCCTCTGTGAATAAAGTTGTGTTTTTGGGGCACCTGAGAGTCGTTTTTTGGGGAGGAGGAGGAGAATTTGGGGGAAAAACCCAAAATTTGGGGATTTCGGGGTGAGAAAAAAGGGTCTGAAAAGAGGGGGAGGGGATTTGGGGAATCCCGAAATTGGGGAGGGGTCGGGAGGACCCCAAAATTGGGGGAAAAAACCCCAAAATAGGGAGAAAAAACCCCAAAATTGAGAGGGAAAACCCAAAATTGGGGGAAATGACCCCAAAATTGGGGGAAAAGACCCCAAAATGGGGAGAAAAAACCCCAAAACTGGGGGAAATGACCCCAAAATGGGGAGAAAAAACCCCAAAACTGGGGGAAATGACCCCAAAATCGAAAGGGAAATCCCAAAACTGGGGGAAATTACCCCAAAATTGAATGGGAAACCCCAAAATTAGGGGAAAAGACCCCAAAATTGGGAGAAAAAACCCCAAAACTGGGAGAAAAGACCCCAAAATTGAACGGGAAACCCAAAATTGAAAGAGAAAACCAAAATTGAGGGGAGGGGGCTTGAGGGACCCCAAAATCAGGGAAAAGGACCCCAAATTCTGCCCCCTAAAAGCCCCAGACCCCCAAAAAAGCCCCCAGACCCCAAATTTCAACCCCAAAAAAGCCCCCAGACCCCAAATTACCCCCCAAAAAAGCCCCCAGACCCGAAATTTTCCCCAAAAAGCCCCCAGACCCATTCGTAGCCACCTCTCCTTTATTCCAGGGATGTACAAAACGGGGATTTTGGGGAGGGGGCTGCACCCCCTGAGCATCCCAGGGGGTATTTTGGGGAGGGGGATTCACCCCAAACCTCACAGCATATTTTGGGGAGGGGGCTGCACCCCCAGAGCTTTCAGGCTATTTTGGGGAGGGGGCTGCACCCGAAAAAGGCCCCTGGGGTATTTTGGGGAGGGGGCTTCACCCCAAAAAGCCCCACAGGATATTCTGGGGAAGGGGCTAGGCCTTGGCCCCCAGGCTAATTTGGGGAGGGGGCTGCACCCCCAGAGACCCCCCGGGGTAATTTGGGGAGGGGGCTACACCCCAAAAAGCCCTCAGGATATTTTGGGGAGGGGGCTGCACCCCAAAACCCCCCCAGAATATTTTGGGGAGGGGGCTTCACCCCAAAACCCCCCCGGGGTAATTTGGGGAGGGGTCTGCACCCCAAACCTCCCAGGGCTGTTTTGGGGAGGGGGCTGCACCCCAAAAAACCTTCCAGGATAATTTGGGGAGGGGGCTGCACCCCAGAACCCCCCCCCCAGAATATTTTGGGGAGGGGTCTGCACCCCAGAGCATCCCAGCATATTTTGGGGAGGGGTCTGCACCCCAAAACCCCCCCAGGGATATTTTGGGGAGGGGGCTACACCCCAAAAAGCCCTCAGGATATTTTGGGGAGGGGGCTGCACCCCAAAAAACCTTCCAGGATAATTTGGGGAGGGGGCTGCACCCCAGAGCATCCCAGCATATTTTGAGGAGGGGGCTGCACCCCAACACCCCCCTGGGCTAATTTGGGGAGGGGGCTACACCCCAAAAAACCTTCCAGGATAACTTGGGGAGGGGGCTGCACCCCAAGAACCCCCTCAGGCTAATTTGGGGAGGGGTCTAGGCCTTGGCCCCCTGGGTTAATTTGGGGAGGGGGCTGCACCCCAGAACCCCCCCGGGGTAATTTGGGGAGGGGTCTAGGCCTTGGCCCCCCGGGTTAATTTGGAGGGGGCAGGCCTTCCCCGGGGGTAT
Organism: Lichenostomus cassidix; assembly: GCF_008360975.1. Classification (NCBI taxonomy): domain Eukaryota; kingdom Metazoa; phylum Chordata; class Aves; order Passeriformes; family Meliphagidae; genus Lichenostomus; species Lichenostomus cassidix. Next base: position 1,674,534 of record NC_139509.1, read on the forward strand.
TTTGGGGAGGGGGCTGCACCCCAGAATCCCCCCTGGGTTAATTTGGGGAGGGGGCTGCACCCCAGAACCCCCCCAGGGGTAATTTGGGGAGGGGTCTAGGCCTTGGCCCCCTGGGTTAATTTGGGGAGGGGGCTGCACCCCAGAACCCCCCCGGGGTAATTTGGGGAGGGGTCTAGGCCTTGGCCCCCCGGGTTAATTTGGGGAGGGGGCTAGGCCTTGGCCCCCGGGGGTATTTTGGGGAGGGGGCTGCACCCCAGAATCCCCCCTGGGTTAATTTGGGGAGGGGGCTGCACCCCAGAACCCCCCCAGGGGTAATTTGGGGAGGGGTCTAGGCCTTGGCCCCCTGGGTTAATTTGGGGAGGGGTCTAGGCCTTGGCCCCCCCAGGGTATTTTGGGGAGGGGTCTAGGCCTTGGCCCCCCCCGCCGGGACCCCCTGAGTCGCCGTGAGCTGCTGAAGCTTCTGAGTCATCATCTCCAGGACAGCTGGGGAAAGGGAAAGGGGGAGTTACCCTACAGCCCCCAGACCCAAATCAGAACCCCAAAGAGCCCCCAGACCCAAATCAGAACCCCAAAAACAACCCCAGAGCCAAATTAAAATCCCAAAGAGCCCCCAGACCCAAATCAGAACCCCTAAAGCCCCCAGAGCCAAATTAAAATCCCCAAAAGCCCCCAAGACCCCAAATTACAACTCCTAAAAGCCCCCAGACCCAAATTATAACCCCAGAAAGCCCCCAGACTCAAAATACCCCTCCAAAAAGCCCCCAGACCCAAATCAGAACCCCAAAAAAGCCCCAGAGCCAAATTATAACCCCAGAAAGCCCCCAGACCCAAATTAGAACCCTTAAAGCCCCCAGGTGCAAATTAAAATCCCAAAAAGCCCCCAGACCCAAAATTACAACCCCTGAAGCCCCCAGACCCAAAATTAGAACCCCAAAAAGCCCCTGAATTCCACAAAAAAGCCACCAGATTACAACCCACAAAAGCCCCCAGACCCCAAATTTCAACCCCAAAGAGCCCCCAGACCCCAAATTACAACCCCTAAAACCCCCAGACCCAAATCAGAACCCCTAAAGCCCCCAGACCCAAAATTATAACCCCAAAAAACCCCAGACCCCAAATTCCCCCCTGAAAAGACCCCAAATTAAAATCCCAAAAAGCCCCCAGACCCAAATCAGAACCCAAAAAAAACTCCAGACCCAAATTAAAATCCCCAAAAAAACCCGAGCCAAATGAGAATCCCAAAGAGCCCCCAGACCCAAATTAAAATCCCAAGGAGCCCCCAGACCCAAATCAGAACCCCTGAAGCCCCCAGACCCAAATTAAAATCCCAAAAAAAAACCCCAGAGCCAAATTAGAACCCCAGAAAGCCCCCAGACCCAAAATTACCCCCAAAGACTCCAAATTCCCTGAAAAGACCCCAAATTACAACCCCAAAAAGCCCCCAGACTCAAATTAAAAGCCCCCAGACCCAAAATTTCAACCCCCAAAAGCCCCCAGACCCAAATTATAACCCCAAAAAGCCCTCAAGACCCCAAAAGACCTCAAATTCCTCCCCCAAAAGCCCCCAGACCCAAATTACAACCCCAAAAGCCCCCAGACCTGAAATTCCCCCAAAGACCCCAAATTCCCCTGAAAAGATTCCCAAATTACAGCCCCCAAAAGCCCCCAGACCCAAATTAAAATCCCAAAAAACCCCAGACCCAAATTATAACCCCAAAAGCCCCAGAGCCAAAATTATAACCCCAAAAGCCCTCAAGACCCCAAATTCCCCCAAAAAGAGCCTTAAAAGCCCCCAGACCCCAAATTTCAACCCAAAAAGACCCCAAATTCCCCCTGAAAAGACCCCAAATTACAACCCCAAAAAGCCCCCAAATTAGAACCCCAAGAAGCCCCAAGACCCCAAATTCCCCAAAAGAGCCCCCAGACCCAAATGAGAACCCTAAAAAACCCTGAATTCCCCAAAAGCCCCCAATTACAACCCCCAAAGCCCCCAGACCCAAATCACAACCCCAAAAAGACCCCGAATTCCCCCAAAAACACCCCAAATCACAACCCAAAAAGCCCCCAGACCCAAAATTTCAACCCCCCAAAAAACCCCCAGACCCAAATCACAACCCAAAAGCCCCCAGACCCAAAAATCCAAAAGCCCCCAGACCCAAATTAAAATCCCAGAAAGCCCCCAGACCCCAAATTCACCCCAAAAAGCCCCCAGACCCAAATTATAACCCCAAAAAGCCCCCAAGACCCCAATCCCCCCAAAACCCCTAAAAGCCCCCAGACCCCAAATCTCCCCCAAAAAGACCCCAAATTCCCCAGAAAAGCCCCCAGACCCAAAATCACAACCCCAAAAAGACCCCAAATTCCCCGAAAAGACCCCAAAACACCAAACTACCCCCAAGAAAACTTCAAATTCTCCCCGAAAAAGATCCCAAATTCCCCAAAAACCCCAAAAGACCCCAAATTACAACCCCAAAAAGCCCCCAGACCCAAAATTCTTCCCCCAAAAAGCCCCCAGACCCAAAATCACAACCCAAAAAGACCCTAAATTCCCCCTGGAAAGACCCCAAAACCCCAAACTACCCCCAAGAAGACTTCAAATTCCCCCCGAAAAAGATCCCAAATTCCCCAAAAAACCCCAAAAAGACCCCAAATTACCCCCAAAAAGCTTCCAGGACCCCAAATTACAACCCCAAAAAGCCCCCAGACCCCAAATTCTTCCCCCAAAAAGCCCCCAGACCCAAATTAAAATCCCAAAAAGCCCCCAGACCCCGAATTTCAACCCCCAAAAGCCCCCAAACCCGAAATTTCAACACCAAAAGCCCCCAGACCCAAAATTAAAATCCCAAAAAGCCCTCAAGGCCCCAAATTACCTCCAAAACCCCAAATTCCCCCCCAAAAAGCCCCCAGACCCCAAATTACAACCCCAAAAAGCCCCCAAACCCCAAATTACAACCCCAAAAAGCCCCCAGACCCCAAATTCTTCCCCCAAAAAGCCCCCAGACCCCAAATTACAATTTGGGATCCTGAATTGGGGAGGGGGCAGGGAGACCCTAAAATGGAGAGGGGTTGGGAGGGGAATGGGGTCAGGGGGATCCCAAATTTGGGGGGTTTGGGGGGTTTGGGGGTATTTTAGGGGGTCTGGGGGCTGTTTTGGGGCTCTGGGGACCCCAAATTTGGGGAGGAGGCAAAGGGAGGATCCCAAAACCAGGGAGGGACCAAAAATCTGGGTTGAAATCAGGGAATTTCCCCCAAATTTGGGGCAATTTGGGACATCTGGGGGTATTTTGGGGTGTTTTGGCAGTTTTGTTTGGGACTGTTTGGCGGGCTATTTTAAAGGTATTTTTGAGTATTTTTGGAAGTATTTTAAGCTATTTTGGGATATTTAGGGGGATGTTTAGTGTATCTAGGAAATTTCGAAATATTTTGGAGTATTTTGGGATGTTTTGGGATATTTTGGGGTATTTTGAGTTGTTTCGGGATATTTTAGGGTATTTTGGGGATGTTTAGGTGTATTTTGGGATGTTTTGGGGTATTTTTGGGCTGTTTTGGGTCTGTTTTGGGATATTTAGGGGTATTTTGGGGGTATTTTAGGGTATTTTGGGATATTTTGGGGCGGTTTTGGGACATTTTAGGGTATTTTGGGATGTTTTAGGATGTTTTGGGGTCCCACCCTGCTTCATGGCGTGTTTCTCCTGCAGAGCTGGTTGGATTTTCTCCATCTGACGAGTGAGAAATTCGATTTTCCGCTTGAAAAAGGCACGAGCGTCGTCTGCAGACTGGGGAGAGAAACAGGGAAATTGGGGGGAAATGGGGAAAAATGGGGAAAAATGGGGAAAAATGGGGAAATTGGGGAAAATGGGGAAAATAATGGGAATAATGGGGAAAATGTGGGAAAAAAAAGGGAAAATGGGAAAATTGGGAAAGGAAATGGGGAGAAATTGGGAAAATGGGGAAAATGGGGAAAAATGGGGGAAAATTGGGGGAAAAACAGGGGAAATTGGGGAGAAATTGGGGGAAAAATGGGGAGAAATTGGGTGGGAATGAGGGAAAATAGGAAAAAATGGGATGGGAATGGGGAAAATTGGGGTGGGGAAAATAGAGGGGAAAATGGGGGAAAATGGAAAAAGGAGGAAAAGGAAGAAATGGGGAAAAATGGAAATGGGGAGAAATTTGGGGAAAATAGGGAAAAATGGGAAATTGGGTGGGAATGGGAAAATTGAAAAAATAAGAAAAATGAAAAATGGGAAAAATGGGGAAATTGGGAGAAATTGGGAAAATGGGGGAAATGGGGTGGGAATGAGGAAAATAGGAAAAATGGGATGGGAATGGGGAAAATTGGGGGAATGGGGAGAAAATTGAAAAATGGGGAGAAATTGGGGGAAAAAGGAGAGAAATGGGGTGGGAATGAGGGAAAATAGGAAAAATGGGAAAAATGGGAAAATTGGGGAAAATGAGGAAATAGGGGAAAATGGGGGAAATGGGGAAAAATGGAAATGGGGAAAATGGGGAGAATTGTGGAAAATGGGGTGGGAATGAAAATGGGGAAAATGGGAAGAAATGGGGAAAAATGAGGAAATTGGGAAAATTGGGGAAAATGAGGAAATTGGGGAAAATGGGGAAAAATAAGAAAAATGGGATTTGGGGAAAATGGAGAAAAATTGGGAAAAAATGGGGAAAATGGGGAAATTGGGGAAAATGGGAAAAATGAGGAAAATGGGAAAATTGGGGAGAAATTGGGGGAAAAAGGAGAGAAATGGGGTGGGAATGAGGGAAAATAGGAAAAAATAGGGGGAAAATGGGATGGGAATGGGGAAAATCGGGGAAAATGGGGAGAAAATGGGGGAAAATTGGGAAAAAATGGGGAAAATGGGGAGAAAATGGGGGAAAATTGGGAAAAATGGGGTGGGAAAAGTTGGAAAATGGGGTGGGAATGAGGGAAAACAGGAAAAAATGGGGAAAATGGGGTGGGAAAGGTAGAAAATGGGGAAAAATTGGGGGAAATGGGGGAAAAAGAGGAAAAAATGGGGAGGGAATGAGGGAAAATGGGGAAAAATGGGGTGGGAAAGGTAGAAAATGGAGGAAAATTGAGCAAAAATGGGGAGAAATGCAGAGAAATTGGGGGAAAATGGGAAAATGGAAAGAAATGGGGTGGGAATGGGGGAAAATAGGAAAAAATGGGGAAAAAATGGGATGGGAATGGGGAAAATGGGGAGAAAATGGGGAAATTGGGGAAAAATGGGAAAATTGGGGAAAAATGGGAAAAACTAATAAAATTGGGGAAAAATGGGAAAATTGGGGAAAATTGGGAAAAATTGGGAAAAATTGGGAAAAATTGGGAAAAATGGGGAAAAATGGGGAAAATGGGGAAAATGGGGGAAAATGGGGAAAATGGGAATAAACTAAAAATTGAGAAAAATTAATTAAAAAATGGGGAAAAATTGGGAAAAATGGGAAAAATGAGGAAATTGGGAAATTGGGGAAAAATGGGGAAAAAGGGGGAAATGGGAGGGAATGGGGAAAATGGGGGAAAAGTAGGAAAAATTGGGTGGGAATGGAGGAAAATTGGGGAAAAAATAAGAAAAATGGGGGAAAATGGGGTGGGAATGGGGAAAATTATGGGAAAATGGGGAAAATGGGGAAGAATGGAAATGGGGTAGAATGAGGAAAATTGGAAAAAATGGGGAAAATGGGAGAAATGGGAGAAAAATGGGGAAATTGGGGTGGGAAGGGAGAAAAAGGGGGGAAATTGGGGAAAAATGGAGTGGGAAAAGTGGGAATGGCAAAAAATGGGGGGAAATGAGGGAAAATGGGGTGGGAAAGGCAGAAAATGGGGAAAAATGGGGTGGGAAAGGCAAAAAATGGGGAAAATTAGTGGGAAATGGGGGAAAAATGGGGAAAAGGGTGGGAAATGGGGAATTGGGATGGGAAATCAGAGGGAAATGAGGGGAAATGGGGGAGAAATGGGATGGGAAATGGGGAGGAAATAGGATGGGAAATGAGGAATTGGGATGGGAAAATGGGATTTGAAATGGGAAATGGGGTGGGAAATTTGAGGGAATTGGGATGGGAAAAGGGAAAATGGGATGGGAAATGGAGGAGAAATGGGGAGGAAATGGGATGGGAAATGGGGAATTGGGATGGAGAAATGGGGTGGAAAAATAGGATGGAGAAATGGGGTGGAAAATGGGAAATTGGGATGGGAAACCAGAGGGAAATAAAGGGGAAATGGGGGAGAAATTGGATGGGAAATGGGGAAATGGGGTGGGAAATGGGGTGGGAAATGGGATGGGAAATTTGAGGAAATTGGGATGGGAAAAGGGAAAATGGGGTGGGAAATGGGGGAGAAATGGGGAGGAAATAGGGTGGGAAATGGGATTGGAAATGGGGGAGAAATTGGATGGGAAATGGGGAGGAAATAGGATGGGAAATAGGGTGGGAAATGGGATGGGAAATCAGAGAGAAATAAAGGGGAAATGGGAGGGAATTGGGATGGGAAATGGGATGGAGAAATGGGGTGGAAAATGGGAAATTGGGGTGGGAAATTGGAGGGAATTGGGATGGGAAATGGGGGAGAAATGGGGTGGGAAATGGGGAATTGGGATGGGAAACCAGAGGGAAATGAGGGGAAATTGGATGGGAAATGGGGAGGAAATAGGATGGGAAATAGGGAATTGGGATGGGAAATGGGATGGGAAATGGGATGGGAAATTTGAGGGAATTGGGATGGGAAAAGGGAAAATGGGGTGGGAAATGGGGGAGAAATGGGGAGGAAATAGGGTGGGAAATGAGATGGGAAATGGGGTAGAAAATGGGAAATTGGGATGGGAAATCGGAGGGAAATGAGGGGGAAATGGGGGAAAAATGGGTTGGGAAAAGGAAAAAAATGGGGAAAATTAGTGGGAAATGGGATGGGAAATGGGGTGGGAAATGGGGAATTGGGATGGGAAATCAGAGGGAAATAAAGGGGAAATGGGAGGGAATTGGGATTGGAAATGGGATGGAAAATGGGGTGGAAAATGGGGAATTGGGGTGGGAAATTGGAGGGAATTGGGATGGGAAATGGGGGAGAAATGGGGAGGAAATGGGATGGGAAATGGGGAATTGGGATGGGAAATAAGGAATTGGGATGGAAAAATGGGATTTGAAATGGGAAATGGGATGGGAAATTTGAGGAAATTGGGATAGGAAAAGGGAAAATGGGGTGGGAAATGGGGGAGAAATGGGGAGGAAATAGGGTAGGAAATGGGAAATTGGGATGGAAAAATGGGGTGGAAAAATAAGATGGAGAAATGGGGTGGAAAATGGGAAATTGGGATGGGAAACCAGAGGGAAATGAGGGGAAATTGGAAAAAAAAAAAAAAGGGAATTGGGATGGGAAATGGGATGGAGAAATGGGATGAGAAATGGGATAGAAAATGGAAAATTGGGATGGGAAATCAGAGAAAAATGAGGGGAAAATTGAGGGAAATGGGGGAAAAATGAGATTCCAAACCCTCTATGCTTCCCCCAAACCCCCTTAAGAACCCCAAACCCCCTCAGGACCCCCAAAATCCCCCAAATTTCCCACCTTCTCCACGTAGTATCCGGTGCCAACGTCCACCAGCACAGTCTGCACGTCCTGCAGCTTCCCAGGAACATACATCTGGGGTTGGGTCACGGAAATTTGGGGGGCTGAGCCCAGCCAGGGGGGCTGGGGGATTTTGGGGGGATTTGGGGGATTTTTGGGGGGATTTTGGGTGATGTTTGTGGGATTTTGGGTGATTTTGGGATGATTTTCAGTGATTGGGAGGGTTTTGGGGGGGTTTGGGTGGGATTTTGGAGAGATTTGGGGGGCATTTGGGTGATTTTTGGGGGGATTTTGAGTGATGTTTGTGGGATTTTGGGGTGATTTCGGGGAGACTTGGGGTGATTTTGCGCAGTTTTGGGGTGATTTTCAGGAGATTTTGGGGAGATTTGCGGGGATTTTGGGGAGATTTGGGATGATTTTCAGTGATTTTGGGAGGTTTTGGTGTGATTTCGGGCAGATTTGGGGTGATTTGGGGAGATTTTGGGGGGCATTTGGCTGATTTTGGGGGAGATTTTGGGTGATGTTTGTGGGATTTTGGGGTGATTTAGGGTGATTTTGGGATGATTTTTGGGGTTTGGGGGGATTTTGGGGAGATTTGGGGTGATTTGGGGAGATTTGGGGTGATTTTGGGGTGATTTGGGGTGATTTTGGGGTGATTTTGGGGAGATTTAGGGAGATTTGGGGTGATTTTGGGGTGATTTTGGGGGATTTAGGGCAGTTTTGGGGTGATTTTTGGGGAGTTTTGGGTGATTTTGGGGAGACTTGGGTGATTTTTGGGGGATTTTGGGTGATGTGGGATTTTGGGGTGATTTTGGGGAGATTTGGGGAGAATTTGGGGTGATTTGGGGAGATTTTGGGCTATTTTGGGGTGGTTTTCAGGAGATTTTGGGGAGATTTGGGGTGATTTTGTGGGAAATTTGGAGGGATTTTGGGTGATTTTGCAGGATTTTGGGGAGATTTGGGATGATTTGGGAGATTTGGAGGGATTTTGGGTGATTTTGAGGTGATTTGGGGAGAATTTGGGGTGACTTGGGGAGATTTTGAGCAGTTTTGGGGTGATTTTCAGTGATTTTGGGAGGTTTTGGGGTGATTTTGGGGAGATTTGGGGAGATTTTTGGGGGGATTTGGGGGGATTTTGGGTGGTTTTGGGGCAGTTTTGGGGTGATTTTGGGGAGTTTTGGGTGAGTTTGTGGAGATTTAGAGGGATTTTGGGTGATTTTGAGGGCTATTGGGTGATATTGGGATGATTTTTGGTGATTCTGGGTTGATTTGGGGTGATTTTGGAGAGATTTGGGAGGATTTTGGGGGGATTTGGGGGCATTTTGGGAGACTTAGGGTGGATTTTGCGTGATTTTGGGGAGAATTATGTGGATTTTGGGGTGATTTTGTGGGATTTTGGGGAGATTTGGGATGATTTTTTGTGATTTTGGGAGGTTTTGGGGTGATTTTGGGCAAATTTGATGTGATTTTGGGGAGATTTTGAGGTGATTTTAGGGAGATTTGGGGTGATTTTCAGAAGATTTTGGGGAGAATTGTGTGGATTTTGGGTGATTTTGCGGCATTTTGGGGAGATTTGGGATGATTTTCAGTGATTTTGGGGTGATTTTTGGGAGATTTTGGGGTGATTTTAGGGGGATTTTGGGTGATTTTGGGGAGATTTGGAGGGATTTGGGAGATTTGGGATGATTTTCAGTGATTTTGGGGGACTTTGGGTGATTTTGGGTAATTTTGGGATGATCTTTGGTGGTTTTGGGGAGATTTGGGAGATTCTGAGGGATATGGGGAGATCTTGGGATTTTGGATGATTTTGGGTGGATTTGGGGAGATTTAGGGGTGGATTTTGGGAGATTTTGGGGGATTTTGGGCAGTTTGGGGGTGATTTTGAGGGGATTTGGGGTGATTTTGGGGAGATTTGGTTGATTTTGGGTGATTTTGGGGGTATTTTGAGGAGATTTGGGATGATTTTGGTTGATTTTGAGGACAGCAAAAGGATACAGAGCTGGTCAAAGGCACCAGGAGATCTTTCCCTGTGGAAAAATGGGGATTTAGGGGAGCTGGAAACCCCAAAAAACCCCAAAAAACCCCAAAAAACCCCAAAAAACCCCCAAACATGCCCCAGGATCACCCCTGATTTTGGGATTTTCCCTCCCAGGCCTTTGGGGATTTTTTTTCCCACTTAAATTTGGGATTTCCTGCTCAGGATTTGGGAACCTTCCTGATTTTGGAGAGGATTTTGGGGTGGATTTGAGGTCCTCCCACAGATTTTGGGTTTTCCCCCAGATTTTGGGGAGGATTTGGGATTTCTCCTGGATTTTTGGGGTGGATTTGGGGCAGATTTGGGGTAGATTTCAGTTCCCCCTAGATTTTGGGGTGGATTTGGGGAATCCCCCGGATTTTGGGGAGAATTTTGGGGTGAATTTACGGTGGATTTGGGGACTCCTCCCAGATTTTGGGGTGGATTTGGGATGAATTTAGGATGATTTTGGGGCAGATTTGGGGTGATTTCGGGGTGAATTTAGGGTGAATTTAGGGACTCCTCCCATATTTTGGGGTGGATTTGGGTTCCTCCTGATTTTGGAGCAGATTTGGGATGAATTTTCGGGGTGATTTTGAGATGATTTTGGAGCAGATTTGGGGTGGATTTGGGGACTCCTCCCAGCTTTTGGGGTGGATTTCGGTTCCCCCTGATTTTGGGGTGAATTTGGGATGGATTTGGGGCAGATTTGGGGTGAATTTAGGGTAGATTTTGGGTTCTCTCCAGATTTTTGGGGTGGATTTAGGGTGGATTTGGGGTCTCACTCAGATTTTGGGCTGAATTTCGGTTCCCCTTGGATTTTGGGGTGGATTTGGGCTGAATTTGGGGTGAATTTAGGGTGGATTTGGGGTCTCCTCCCAGATTTTGGGGCAGATTTCGGTTCCCCCTGATTTTGGGGTCAGATTTGGGATGAATTTAGGATGATTTTGGGGCAGATTTGGGATGAATTTTGGGGTGATTTTGGGGTGAATTTAGGGGCTCCTCCCAGCTTTTGGGGTGGATTTCTGTTCCCCCTGATTTTGGGGCAGATTTGGGATGAATTTGGGGTGATTTTGGGGCAGATTTGGGGTGGATTTAGGGTGGATTTTGGGTTTCTCCCCAGATTTTGGGGTGGATTTGGGGTCTCCTCCCAGCTTTTGGGGTGGATTTCGGTTCCCCCTGATTTTGGGGTGAATTTGGGATGGATTTGGGGCAGATTTGGGGTGAATTTAGGGTGGATTTTGGGTTCTCCCCAGATTTTTGGGGTGGATTTAGGGTGGATTTGGGGTCTCACTCAGATTTTGGGCTGAATTTTGGTTCCCCTTGGATTTTGGGGTGGATTTGGGGTGATTTTGGGGTCAATTTGGGGTGGATTTCAGTTCCCCCTTGATTTTGGGGCAGATTTGGGCTGAATTTGGGGTGAAATTAGGGTGGATTTGGGGACTCCTCCCAGATTTTGGGGCAGATTTCGGTTCCCCCAGGATTTTGGGATGGATTTGGGCTGAATTTAGGATGATTTTGGGGCAGATTTGGGATGAATTTTGGGGTGATTTTGGGGTGGATTTGGGGGCTCCTCCCAGATTTTGGGGTGGATTTGGGATGAATTTTTGGGGTGATTTTGGGGTGATTTTGGGGCAGATTTGGGGTGGATTTAGGGTGGATTTTGGGTTTCTCCCCAGATTTTGGGGTGGATTTGGGGTCTCCTCCCAGATTTTGGGGTGGATTTGGGTTCCCCCTGATTTTGGGGCAGATTTGGGCTGAATTTAGGATGATTTTGGGGCAGATTTGGGATGAATTTGGGGTGATTTTGGGGCAGATTTGGGGTGGATTTGGGGTGAATTTAGGGTGGATTTTGGGTTCTCCCCAGATTTTGGGGCGGATTTCAGTTCCCCCAGGATTTGGGGTGAATTTGGGGTGATTTTGGGGTGAATTTGGGATGATTTTAGGATGAATTTGGTCTGTCTCACCCTCGTTTCCCTTGTTGAGCACATTCAGACACTCCTTGGCCTCCAGGAACTTGGTTTGCACCACCTTGAGCTGAGCCAGCGACGAGGAGAGGAACTCCACCTCCTGGGATTTGGGGTTTGGGGACCCAAAATTGGGAATTTGGGGTCAGAAATGGGAGGGAAACCCCCAAAATTGGGAATTTGGGGTTGGAATTGGGGTCAGGACCCCCAAAAATTGGGAATTTGGGGAGGGGGAAAGGGGATTTGAGAGGTCGGGACCCCAAAAATTGGGAATTTGGGGTCAGAATTGGGGAGAGACCCCAAAAATTGGGAATTTGGGGTTGGGATTGGGGTGAGAAACCCCCAAAATTGGGAATTTGGGGAGGGAGAAAGGGGATTTGGGAGGGTCAAGACCCCAAAAATTGGGAATTTGGGGTCAGAAATTGGGGGAAAACCCCAAAATTGGGAATTTGGGGAAGGGAAAAGGGGATTGGGGGGGAGAGACCCCCAAAATTGGGAATTTGGGGTTGGAATTGGGGTCAGGACACCCAAAAATTGGGAATTTGGGATTGGGGACCCCCAAAATTGGGAATGTGGGGTTGGGATTGGGGGAGAGAGACCCCCAAAATTGGGACTCTGGGGAGGGGGAAAGGGGATTTGGGGGGGTCAAGACCCCAAAATTGGGAATTTGGGGTAAGAACTGGAGGGAGAGACCCCAAAATTGGGAATTTGGGGTTAGGGATGGGACTGGGGACCCCCAAAAGTGGGAATTCAGGGTTGGAATTGGGGGGAAACCCCCAGAATTGGGAATTTGGGGAGGGGGAAAGGGGATTTGGGGGGTCAGGACCCCAAAAAATTGGGAATTTGGGGTCGGGAATGGGGGTCAAGACCCCCAAAATTGGGAATTTGGACCGGGAATGACCCCAAAGGCATGAGGAGCAAAGCTGAGCTTTTTGGGGGTCCCGAAATTGGGGAGGGGTCCTGACCTTTGCCCAGAAAGTGACCCCAGAGCCCCTCAGGACCTTCTTTTGATCCCCTAAGACCCCCAGAGACTGTCCTGAGACCCCCAGAGCCCCTCAGGATCCCCAATCCCCCCTCAGGACCCCCTTTTGATCCCCTGAGACCCTCAGAAACCCCTCAGGATTGCTCTTTTTATCTTCTGAAACCACCTGAAATCCCCAAACCCCCCTCAGGACCCCCCTGAGACCCCCAAACCCCCTCAGGACCTCCTGAGACCCCTGAGACCCCCAGATCTCCTTCTGCCCCCTCAGACCCCAAACCCCCTCAGACCCTCCTGAGACCCCCCAAACCCCCTCAGGACCCCTCCCTGAGACCCCCAAACCCCCTCAGGATTGCTCTTTCTGTCCCCTGAGACCCCCAAGACCCCCTCAGGACCCTCCTGAGCCCCCAGACCCCTCAAGACCCTCCCCAGCCCAGCGACCCCCTCAGGACCCCAAACTCCTGAGACCCCCAGACCCCTCAGGCTGCTCTTTTGATCCCCAGAGACCCCCAAGACCCCCAGACCCTCCCCAGAACCCCCTGGACCCTGAGACCCCCAATCCCCTCAGACCCCCTTGACCCTCTAAAACCCCAGAGACCCCCAGAACCCCTCAGGACCCTCCCCAGCCCCAAGACCCCCTCAGGACCTCCTGAGACCCCCAGACACCCCCAGAAACCCCCAGAAACCCCTCGAGACCCTCCACTGATCCCCAGAGACCCCAGCCCCACCTCAGACCCCCTCAGGACCCTCCCGAGCCCCCCAACCCGGACCCCTCAGGACCCCCTCAGGACCCTCCCAAATCCCTCAGCCCCAAACCCTCAGGACCCCCTCAGGACCCTCCTGAGACTCCCTGAGACCCCCAGAACCCCTCAGGAGCCTCCCCAGGCTCAGGACCCCCTCAGGACCCTCCTGAGACCCCCAGAAACCCCTCAGGATTGCTCTTTTGATCCCCTGAGACCCCCAGAGCCCCTCACGACCCTCACCAGCCCCAGAACCCCCTCAGGATCCCCCTGAGACCCCCAGATCTCCTCAAGACCCCCTCAGGACCCTCTTTAAATCTCCTGAGACCCCCAGAAACCCCTCAGGACCCTCCCCAGGTCCGGGACCCCCTCAGGACTCTCCCTGGAGACCCCCAGGCTGCCCCCAGCCCCAGAACCCCTCGAGACCCTCCACTGATCCCCTGAGACCCCCAGACCCCCTCAGGAACCCTGAGACCCCAAACCCCTCAAGACCCCCTCAGGACCCCGCTTTGATCCCTGAGACCCCAGGTCCCCCTCAGCCCCCAAACCCCTTCAGGAACTTCCCCAAATCCCTCAGCCCTGGGACCCCTCAGGATCCCCTCAAGACCCCCATTTGCTCCCCTGAGACCCCAGAACCCCTCAGGACCCCCTCAGGCCCTTCCTGAGGCTCCTCCCAACCCCGGAACCCCCTCAGGACCTTTCTTTAATCCCCTGAGACCCCCAGATTGCCCTCACGACCCTTCCCAGCCCCAGATCCCCTCAGCACCCCCTCGAGACCCTCTCCAGCCCCGGGATCCCCTCAGCACCCCCTCACGACCCTTCCCAGCCCCGGGATCCCCTCAGCACCCCCTCACGACCCTTCCCAGCCCCAGTTCCCCCTCAGGACCCTCCCCAAATCCCCTCAGCCCCAGACTCCCCACAGGACCCTCTCAGCCCTCTCAGCCGCTCCATCCCCGCTCCCCCCGGCACCCCTCACTCCCCCCAGCGCCCCTCAGCGCCTGGCCGAGCCGCCCGGAGCCGCTGACCTGCTCCAGCTGTCCCTTGAGCAGCTCCAGCTGCGGCAGCCCCAGCTCCCCCACGCTCACCGCCTGCGCCATCTTGGAGCGCCCCGCCCAGCGTGACAGCGCCCCCTGCCGGCGCGGAGGACCCGGCTGGGAGACACTGCTGGGAGCGGCGACAGCGCCGCCTGGCGGATGGGAGGACTTAGCTGGGAAGACACTGCTTGTACCGGTGACAGCGCCGCCTAGCGGCTGGGAGGACTCGGCTGGAGGACCTCGCTGGTACCGGTGACGGCGCCGCCTAGCGGATGGGAGGACTAGGGGGGTTCTATTGCCCCCCAACCCCAAAAAAAGGGGATTTTTATTGCCCCCAACCCCAAAAAAAGGGGATTTGTAATGAATAAAAGAGGATTTCTAATAAATAAAGAGGATTTCTAATGGATAAAAGGGGATTTCTAATGGATAAAAGGGATTTCTAATGGATAAAAGGGGATTTCTAATGGATAAAAGGGGATTTCTAATGGATAAAAGGGATTTCTAATGGATAAAAGGGATTTCTATTGCCACCAACCCCAATAAAAGAGAATTCCTAATAAATAAAAGGAGGTTCTATTGCCCCCCACCCCAAAAAAAAGGGGATTTTTATTGTCCCCAACCGGATAAAAGAGGATTTTTAATAAATAAAAGAGGATTTCTAATGAATAAAAGAGAATTTCTAATAAATAAAAGGGGATTTCTAATGAATAAAAAGGGATTTCCAATAAATAAAAGAGGATTTCTCATAAATAAAAGAGAATTTCTAATAAATAAAAGAGAATTTCTAATAAATAAAAGGATTTCTAATAAATAAAAGGGGATTTCTAATAAATAAAAGAGCATTTCTAATAAATAAAAGGATTTCTAATAAAGAAAAGAATTTCTAATAAATAAAAGAATTTCTAATAAATAAAAGAATTTCTAATAAATAAAAGAGAATTTCTAATAAATAAAAGAGAATTTCTAATAAATAGAGAATTTCTAATAAATAAAAGAGGATTTCTAATAAATAAAAGAGAATTTCTAATAAATAAAAGGATTTCTAATAAATATAAGAGAATTTCTAATAAATAAAAGAGGATTTCTAATAAATAAAAGAGAATTTCTAATAAAGAAAACAATTTCTAATAAATAAAAGAGGATTTCTAATGGATAAAAGGGGATTTTTATTGCCCCCCACCCTAATAAAAGGGGATTTCTGTTGCCCCAACCCAATAAAAGAGGATTTCTAACAAATAAAAGGGAATTTCTAATAAATAAAAAGGGATTTCTAATAAATAAAGAATTTCTAACAAATAAAAGAATTTAATAAATAAAAGAATTTCTAATAAATAAAAGAGAATTTCAATAAATAAAAGAGAATTTCTAATAAATAAAAAGAGAATTTCTAATAAATAAAAGAGGATTTCTAATAAATAAGAGAATTTCTAATAAATAAAAGAATTTCTAATAAATAAAAAGAGAATTTTTAATAAATAAAAGAGGATTTCTAATAAATAAAAGAATTTCTAATAAATAAAAGAATTTCTAATAAATAAAAGAGAATTTCTAATAAATAAAAGAATTTCTAATGAATAAAAGAGAATTTCTAATAAATAAAGGAATTTCTAATAAATAAAAGAGGATTTCTAATAAATAATAGAGAATTTCTAATGAATAAAAGAGAATTTCTAATAAATAAAAGAGAATTTCTAATAAATAAAAGAATTTCTAATAAATAAAAGAGAATTTCTAATAAATAAGAATTTCTAATAAATAAAAGGATTTCTAATAAATAAAAGAATTTCTAATAAATAAAAGAATTTCTAATAAATAAAAAGAGGATTTCTAATAAATAAAAGAGAATTTCTAATAAATAAAAGGATTTCTAATAAATAAAAGAGGATTTCTAATAAATAAAATAATTTCTAATGAATAAAGGGGATTTTTATTGCCCCCACCCCAATAAAAAGGGATTTTTATTGCTCCCAACTCAATAAAAGAGGATTTTTAATAAACAAAAGAGAATTTCTAATGAATAAAATAATTTCTAATAAATAAAAGAGAATTTCTAATAAAGAAAAGAATTTCTAATAAATAAAAGAATTTCTAATAAACAAAAGAGGATTTCTAATAAATAAAAATAGATTTTTAATAAATAAAAGAGGATTTCTAATGAATAAAAAGGGGATTTCTAATAAATAAAAGAATTTCTAACAAATAAAAGAATTTCTAATAAATAAAAGAATTTCTAATAAATAAAAGAGAATTTCTAATAAATAAAAGGATTTCTAATAAATAAAAGGGGATTTTTATTGCCCCCACCCCAATAAAAAGGGATTTTTATTGCTCCCAACTCAATAAAAGAGGATTTCTAATAAATAAAAGAGAATTTCTAATAAATAAAAGAGGATTTCTAATGAATAAAAGGGGATTTTTAATAAATAAAAGGGGATTTTTATTGCCCCAACCCCACAAAAAGGATCCCAAATCCCCCTTTTGGGGTCCAGAGACACTCGGGGGGCTCAGGGTTTGAAAAGCGAAGTTTTATTGTGTAAAAGAAGCAAATAAAAAGCAAAGAATTCATTAAAATTAAGGAAATAATTAAAATTAAGGGAAATAATTAAAATTCAGATAATTACAAACACCCCAAATCGTCACAGGGGAATGGAGACCCCAAAATAATGGGGAACCCTAAAGGGACCCCAAAGGGATGGGGAAACCCCAAAAGTAATAGGGGAACCCCAAAGGGGACAACAGGGACCCCAAAAGGACCCCGAAGGTGACAAAAGGGGACAAATGGACCCCAAAGGGGACAACAGGGACCCCAAAAGGACCCCAAAATGGACCCTGAAAGGACCCCAAATGGACCCCAAAGGGGACAAATGGACCCCAAAAGGACCCCAAAAGGTGACAAAAGGACCCCAAATGGACCCCAAGAGGACCCCAAAGGACCCCAGAAGGACCCCAAAAGGTGACAAAAGGACCCCAAAAGGACCCCAAAAGGGGACAAAAGGGCCCCAAAGGGACCCCAAAGGTGACAAAAGGACCCCACAGGGGACAAATGGACCCCAAAAGGTGACAATTGGACCCCAAAAGGACCCCAAAAGGGACAAATGGACCCCAAAGGGGACAAATGGACCCCAAAGGGGACAAATGGACCCCAAAAGGTGACAAATGGACCCCAAGAGGAACCCAAAAGGTGACAAAAGGACCCCAAAAGGTGACAAAAGGACCCCAAAAGGACCCCAAAAGGTGACAAAAGGACCCCAAATGGACCCCAAAGGGGACAAATGGACCCCAAAAGGACCCCAAAGGGGACAAAAGGACCCCAAAGGGGACAAATGGACCCCAAAGGGACCCCAAAGGGGACAAATGGACCCCAAAAGGACCCCAAAAGGACCCCAAATGCTCACCCCAGGGCAGGCTGTGGGCAATGTGAAACCCCAAAGGTGACAGGGAGACCCCAAAGGTGACAAAAGGACCCCAAATTCTCCCTCCAGATAATGGGGAGACCCCAAAAGTAACAGGGAGACCCCAAACCTTCACCCCAAGAGAGTCTGTGGGCAATGGGGAAACCCCAAAAGCGCCAAGGAGACCCCAAAGGTGACAAAAGGACCTCAAATCCTCCTCCCAGACAACAGGGAGACCCCAAAAGCACCAAGGAGACCCCAAAGGTGCCAAGCAGACCCCAAAAATGACCAGGGAGACCCCAAAGATGACAAAGGGAACCCCAAACCTTCATCCTAGACAATGGGGGAGACCCCAGAAATGACCAGGGAGACCCCAAAGGTGACCAAAAGCACCAGGGGAGACCCCAAAAGTGACAATGGGGACCCCAAATCTTCACCTCAGACAACAGGGAGACCCCAAAAGCGACAATAGGAGACCCCAAAGGTGCCAAGGGAGACCCCAAAAATGACCAGGGAGACCCTAAATCTTCATCCCAGACAACAGGGAGACCCCAAAGGTGACCAAAAACACCAAGGGAGACCCCAAAGGTGACAATGGGGACCCCAAAAGTGCCAAGGGAGCCCCAAAAATGACCAGGGAGACCCTAAAGGTGACCAAAAGCACCAATGGAGTCCCCAAAAGTGACAATGGGGACCCCAAAAGTGACAATAGGAGACCCCAAAGGTGCCAAGGCAGCCCCCAGAGTTGCCCAGGGACCCCCCAAGCCCTACTGCAGGCAGACTGGCAGCCCGTAGCCCACCACAGAAGCCCCAATGAGCCATCGGAGGCGGGGGGCTAGCCGGGCTCGGGCCAGCTGGGCTAGCAGGGAGCTGCCTGGGGCTCGCAGCCAGCCCTGCAGCAGGGACAGAGCCAAACGGTCCAGGTCCTTGTCTGTGACGTCCCAGAGAGTCCCCAGAACCAGGGGGCTGGAAAAGGGGAGAGAAATGGAGAAAATGGGGTGAGAGACATGAAAATGGGGAGAGAAACCCCAAAAAAATGGGGTGAGAGACATGAAAAATGGGGAGAGAAACCCTAAAAATGGTGTGAGATATCCCAGAGAGTCCCCAGGACCAGGGGGCTGGAAAAGGGGAGAGAAAGGGAAAATATGGGGTGAGAGACATGAAAAATGGGGAGAGAAACACCAAAAAAATGGGGTGAGAGATCCTAAAAATGGGGAGAGAAACCCCAAAAATGTGTGTGAGAGATCCTAAAAATGGGGTGAGATATCCCAGAGAGTCCCCAGAACCAGGGGGCTGGAAAATGGGGAGAGAAATGGAAAATGGGGTGAGAGACATGAAAAATGGGGTGAGAAACCCTAAATGTATGGAGAGAAACCCCAAATGGACAGAGAGAGATCCCAGAGAGTGCCCAGAACCAGGGGGCTGGAAAAGGGGGAGAGAAAAGGAAAAAATGGGGTGAGAAACACGAAAAATGGGGTGAGAAACCCTAAAAATGGGGAGAGAGATCCCAGAGGGTCCCCAGAACCAGGGGGCTGGAAAATAGGGGAGAGAAATGAAAAAAATGGGGTGAGAGACATGAAAAATGGGGAGAGAAACCCCAAAAATGTGTGAGAGAAACACTAAATGTACGGAGAGAAACCCTAAAAATGGGGTGAGAAACACCAAAAATGGTGAGAGAAACCCTAAATGTACAGAGAGAAACCCCAAAAATGGTGTGAAACATCCCAGAGAGTCCCCAGAACCAGGGGGCTGGAAAATGGGGAGAGAAAAGGAAAAAATGGGGTGAGAGACATGAAAATGGGGTGAGAAAGAACCCAAAAGAACCCCAAAAAATCCCCAAAAAATAAAAATCCCCCCCCAAATTTTTAATTTTTAAAAAAAAAATCTCACATGAATCCCCAAAAAATCCCAAAAATCCCAAAAATCAAATAAATCCCCCAAAAATCCCCAAAAAATCCCAAAAAAAATCCCCAAAAAATCCCAAAAAAAATCAGAAAAAAATCATAAAAATCCCAAAAAAACCCAAATAAATCCCAAGAAGTTCCCACTCTCACCAGCCAGCCAGCACGTATCTCAGCACAGTTCCAGAAGGTTCCAGGTGACTCAGAACCCCAAATTCCCCCAAAATTCATCACTCAGAGCTCCCCCAAACCCAAAAAAATTTTTAAAAAATCCCCAAAAAATCTCAAAAAAATCCAAAATAAATCCCAAAAAATCCCCAAAAAATATAAATAAAACTCAAAATCCAAATAACCAAAATATCCCCAAAATCAAATCCAAAAAATCCCAAAAATCAGAAAAAAATCAGAAAAATCCCAAAAAAATCCCAAAAATCCCCCAAATAAATCCCAAATAAATCCCACTCTCACCAGCCAGCCAGCACGTATCTGAGCACAGTTCCAGAAGGTTCCAGATCTCCTCTTGGGGCCAAAGCTGCACTGGAGCAACCGAAGAGCAAAGCGACAGCTCTGCACTGCAGCCTGGAGAGACTCTGAGCATCCAACAGCCTGGCTCCTGCCCCGTGCCCTGCGTAGCTGGGAACCCAAAAAAATCCTAAAGAAATCCTAAATAAATCCTAAATGTGATCAGAAATCAAATCCCAAAAAATTCCCAAAAAAAATCCCCCAAAAAATCCCAAATCAGATCCCAAATCAGCCTGGAGAGACTCTGAGCATCCAGCAGCCTGGCTCCTGCACCATGTCCTGCGTAGCTGGGAACCCAAAAATATCCTAAATTAATCCTAAAGAAATCCTAAATGTGATCAGAAATCAAATCCCAAAAAATTCCCAAAAAATCCCCAAAAAAATCCCCCAAAAAATCCTAAATCAGATCCCAAATCAGCCTGGAGAGACTCTGAGCATCAGCAGCCTGGCTCCTGCACCATGTCCTGCGTAGCTGGGAACCCAAAAAAACCCCAAAGAAATCCTAAATGAATCCTAAAACAGAGCTGGAAAAAAATCCCCAAAAAAATCCCCAAAAAACCCCAAAAAAATCCCCAAAAAACCCCAAAACCACCAAATCAGCCTGGAGAGACTCTGAGCATCAGCAGTTTGGCTCCTGCCCCGTGCCCTGCATAGCTGGGAACCCAAAAATATCCTAAATAAATCCTAAATTAAATCCTAAATGTGATCAGAAATCAAATTCCAAAAAATTCCCAAAAAAACCCCCAAAAAAACCCCCAAAGCAGCCTGGAGAGACTCTGAGCATCAGCAGTTTGGCTCCTGTGAGTGACCTGCAGAGCTGGGAACCCCAAAAATCCTAATGAAATCCTAAATGAAATCCTAAATCCAACCCTAATTAAAACTCAAAATCGGATCCTAATTCAGATCTCAAATCAAATCCCAAAAAACCCCAAAAGTCTCACATGTAGAGATCTCTGTCCATCAGAGCCTCCAAATGAACCCCAAATAAACCCCAAATCCAACCCAATCAGATCCCAAATCAAACCAAACCCCAAATAAACCCCAAATCCCAAATCAACCCCAAATAAACCCCAAAAAACCCCAAAGTCTCACATGTAGAGATCTCTGTCCATCAGCGCCTCCAAACCAACCCCAAACCAACCCCAAACCAAACCCCAATCAAACCAAATCCCAAATAAACCCCAAATCCCAAATAAAATCCCAAATCAACCCCAAATCCCAAATAAACCCCAAATAAACCCCAAAGTCTCACATGTAGAGATCTCTGTCCCTCAGAGCTTCCAAATCAACCCCAAACCAAACCCCAAACAAAACCGCAAATCCAATCCCAAAATGAGCCACATCCCAAATAAACCCCAAATCCCAAACAAATCCCAAACAAATCCCAAATAAATCCCAAACAAACCCCAAATAAACCCCAAATAAACCCCAAATCAATCCCAAATAAACCCCAAACCGATGCCAAATCCCAAATAAACCCCAAATCCCAAACAAATCCCAAATAAATCCCAAATAAATCCCAAACAAATCCCAAATAAACCCCAAATCCCAAACCCCAAATAAACCCCAAATAAATCCCAAACAAATCCCAAACAAACCCCAAATCAAACCCCAAATAAACCCCAAACCGATGCCAAATCCCAAATAAATCCCAAATAAACCCCAAATCCTAAAGGGTCTCACATGTAGAGATCTCTGTCCATCAGAGCTTCCAAATCAAACCCCAAATGTGACCCTAAACTGGACCCCAAATCCTAAATCAAACCCCAAACTCCAAATCAAACCCCAAATCCACCCCCAAACCAAACCCCAATAAACTCCAATCAAACCCCAAAGCAAACCCCAAAGCAACCCCAAACCGAGCTCCAATCAGACCCCAAACCTGATCCCAAACTGGACTCCAAACCCCAAACTGAACCCCAAATCAAACCCCAATAAAACTCCAATCAAACCCCAAAAAACCCCAAATCTGACCCTAAACTGGACCCCAAATCCTAAATCAAACCCCAAATCAAACTCCAATCAAACCCCAAATCAAACCCCAAACCCCAAATAAAATCCCAAACTGACCCCAAATCCCAAATAAACCCCTAATCAAACTCCAAACTGACCCCAAACCCCAAATCAAACTCCAAACTGACCCAAAATCCCAAATAAATCCCAGTGACCCCGAAAGTCTCACATGTAGAGATCTCTGTCCATCAGGGCCTCCAAATCAAACCAAATCAAACCCCAAATAAAACCCCAAACTGATCCCAAACCAAACCCCAAAATCCAACCCCAAATCCAACCCAATCCAACCCCAAACTGATCCCAAATCAAACCCCAAATCAAACTGCAATCAAACCCCAAATCCAACTACAAATCAATCCCCAATCAGATCGCAAACCAAACCCCAAATCCAACCCCAAATAAACCCCAAATCCCAAATAAACCCCAAAAAACCCCCAAACCCCAAATCCTCACATGTAGAGGTCTCTGTCCCTCAGCGCCTCCAAACCAACCCCAAATCAAACCCCAAACACTAAATCAAACCCCAATAAAACCCCAAACGGACCCCAAACCCCAAACTGACCCGAAATCCCAAAAAAAATCCCAAATAAAATCCCAAAGGGTCTCACATGTAGAGGTCTCTGTCCATCAGAGCTTCCAAATCAAGCCCCAAATTGACCCCAAACCCCAAATCAAACTCCAAACTGACCCAAAATCCCAAATAAACCCCAAATAAACCCCAAAAGTCTCACATGTAGAGATCTCTGTCCATCAGCGCCTCCAAACCAACCCCAATCAGATCCCAAATAAACCCCAAATAGACCCCAAACTGACCCCAAATCCCAAATAAACCCCAAACTGACCCCAAACCCCAAATAAACCCCAAATAAAATCCCAAACAAACCCCAAAGTCTCACATGTAGAGATCTCTGTCCCTCAGTGCCTCCTGCAGCTGCTGTGGGGTTGGCATTGACCCCGAAACTCCCTGCCAGCCCGGCTCACTGAACATGGGGGAAATTGGGAAAAATTTGGGGGAAATTGGGAAAAATTGGGAAATTTGGGGAAATTGGGGGAAAAATGGATATTTGGGGAAAAAAAGGGGGGAAAAATGGGAAAAATTGGGAAAAATTGGGAAATTTGGGGGAAAAACAGGGAAAAAATAGGAGAAAAAACAGGGAAAAAACAAGAGAAAAAAAGGGAAAATGGGGAAAAAAGGAGAAAAAAAGGAGGAAAAAATGGGGGAAAAAAGGGAAAATTGGGGGGAAAAAATGGGAAAATGGGGAAATTTGGGATTGAGATAAAAAAATAGGGGAAAATGGGGTGGAGATCCCAAATTTGGGGTGAAAGGGAAGGATTTGGGGTCAGAAGCTTCCTCGGGTTGGCATTGATCCCGAAACTCCCTGCCAGCCTGGGGAAAAATGGGAAAAATTGGGAAAATTTGGGGGAAAATTTGGGGGAAAATGGGAAATGGGGAAGAAATGGGGAAAAAATGGGGAAAATAAAGGGGAAAATGGGAAAAAGAAAAATGAAAATAAGTTGGGGAAAACAGGAAAAATGGAAAAGGGGAAAAATCAGGAAAATTGGAAATTGGGAAATAAATGGGAGAAAAATGGGGAAATGGGGGGAAAGGGGAGATAAAAAAAATGAGAAAATTGGGAATTGGAAATTGGGGAAAACAGAGAAAAATGGGGAAAATGGGGAAAAAAGGGGAAAAGGAAAGGGAAATTGGGAAATAGGGAATTTGGGGGAAAATGGGATAATTGGGGGAAAAAGGAGAAAAATGGGGAAATTATGGGGAAAAATGGGGAAAAAGGGAAAATTGGGGGGAAAAAATGGGAAAATGGGGAAATTTGGGATTGAGATAAAAAAATAGGGGAAATGGGGTGGAGATCCCAAATTTGGGGTGAAAGGGAAGGATTTGGGGTCAGAAGCTTCCCTGGTTCAGCATTGATCCCGAAACTCCCTGCCAGCCTGGATCAATGAAAATGGGGGAAAATGGGAAAAATTGGGGAAAATGGGAAATTTTGGGGGAATTGGGGAAAAAATGGGGAAAAAATGGGGAAAATTGGGAAAAACGGGGAGAAAATGGGAAATTTGGGGAAAATGGGGAAAAATGGGGAAAATGGGGAAAGGGGAAAAGGGGGAAAGGGGGGGAAAAGCAATAAAAGGGGGAAATGGGGGAAAAAAGGGGAAAATGGGGAGATAAAAGGGGGGAAAATGGGAAATTTGGGGAAAAAAAGGGGGGAAAATTGGGAAATTTGGGGGATTTTGGGGAGGATTTTGAGGATCCCAAGTAGGATTTTTGTAGCCCCAGGATGAATTTTTGGGGTCCCAGGGGGATTTTTAGGATCCTAGGGAATCTGAGGAGGATTTTTGGAGGATTTTTGGGAGGATTTTTGGGAGGATTTTGGGGATGATTTTGGGGATGATTTTTGAGATGATTTTGGGAGATTTTTGGAAGGATTTTGGGAGGATTTTTGGGGGATTTTGGGATGATTTTTTGGGGATTTGGGGTGTTTTTGGGGGATTTTGGGGGGAATTTTGGGGGGAATTTTGGGAGGGTTTTGAGGTATTTTGGGGGGATTTTTTGAGGTTTTTTGGGAGGATTTTTGGATGATTTTTGGGAGGATTTTGGGGGATTTTTGGGAGGATTTTTAGGGGATTTTGGGAGGATTTTTGGGAGGTTTTTAGGAGGATTTTTGGGAGGATCTTTGGGGGATTTTTGGGAGGATTTTTGGAGGTTTTTTGGATGATTTTTGGGATGATTTTTGGGGTTTTTGGGATTTTTGGGGTCTCACCTCTCAAACCAAGGCCGGAATCTCTCCTCAGTCCCTCCCAGGTCTCAGGGAATTTGGAGGATTTTTGGGATGATTTTTGGGATGATTTTTGGGATGATTTTTGGATGATTTTTGGGATGATTTTTGGGGTATTTTTGGGGTCTCACCTCTCAAACCAAGGCCGGAATCTCTCCCAGGTCTCAGGGAATTTGGGATGATTTTTGGGATGATTTTTGGGATGATTTTGGGGGATTTTTGGGATGATTTTGGGGGTTTTTGGGATGATTTTTGGGACGATTTTTGGGGGATTTTTGGGGGGTTTTGGGATGATTTTTGGGATGATTTTGTGTGATTTTTGGGATGATTTTTGGGGTCTCACCTCTCAAACCAAGGGCGGAATCTCTCCTCAGTCCCTCCCAGGTCCCTCTGGGGGTTCAGGACGTAGAAAGTGTTTTTGGGGTTCACTCCCAGCCGCAGCACCGAGCCGGGGCGCTGAGGGGAAAATTGGGGAAAATTGGGGGAAATTGGGGAGAAATTGGGGAATTTGGGGGAAAATTGGGGGTAAATTGGGGGAAAATGGGGGGAAAATTGGGGGAAAATTGGGGAAAAATTGGGGAAATTTGGGGGAAAAATGGGGGAAAATTGGGGAAGTACAGGGGAAATTGGGATTGGGGATCCTAAAACCACAGGAATTGGGATTGGGGATCCCAAAATCTGAGAATTGGAACCCCAAAACTTGGGAATTGGGATTGGAGACACCAAAATATGGGAATTAGGGATGCTAAAACGATGGGAATTAGGGTAAAAAATTGGGGAGAAATTGGGGAATTAGGGGGAAATTGGGATTTGGAGACCCCAAAACCCATGAAAGAGGAATCTCAAAACCTGAAAATTTGGGAATTAGGGGGAGAAAATTGGGATTGGAGACCCCAAAACCCAGGAATCCTATCCAGGTGTCCCCAGGTGTGTCCCAGGTGTCCCCAGTCCCATCCAGGTGTATTCCAGGTATATCCCAATCCCAGAAATCCCATCCAGGTGTCCCCAGCTGTGTCCCAGCTATATCCCAATGGATCCAGGTGTATCCCAATCCCATCCAGGTGTGTTCCAATCCCATCCAGGTGTCCCCAGCTGTCCCCAGGTGTGTCCCACGTGTGTCCCAGGTGTATCCCAGGTGTCCCCAGCTGTATCCTAACCCCATCCAGGTGTCCCCAGGTGTGTCCCAATGGATCCAGGTGGATTCCAGGTGTGCCCCAGTCCCATCCAGGTGTCCCCAATCCCATCCAGGTGTGCCCAGGTGTGTCCCAATCCCATCCAGGTGTGTCCCAATGGATCCAAGTCTGTCCCAATCCCAGAAATCCCATCCAGGTGTCCCCAGGTGTACCCCAGCTGTGTCCCCAGCTGTCCCAGCTGTGTCCCAATGAATCGAGGTGTATCCCAGGTGTCCCCAATCCCATCCAGGTGTGTCCCAGGTGTCCCCAGCTGTGTCCCAGGTATATCCCAATGGATCCAGGTGTATCCCAATCCCATCCAGGTGTGTCCTAGGTGTCCCCAGTTGTCCCCAGGTGTATCCCAGGTGTCCCCAGGTGTGCCCCAACCCCATCCAGGTGTCCTCAGGTGTATCCCAGCCGTGTCCCCAGCTGTCCCAGGTGTGTCCCCAGGTGTATCTCAACCCCATCCAGCTGTGTCCCAGGTGTCCCCAGGTATATCCCAGGTGTCCCCAGCTGTCCCCAGGTGTCCCCAGGTGTATCTCAACCCCATCCAGGTGTGTCCCAATCCCATCCAGGTGTTCCCAGGTGTCCCCAGCTGTGCCCCAGGTGTCCCCAGGTGTCCCCAGCTGTCCCCAGGTGTCCCTCACCTGTCCCTCGCGGCCGTAGCTGACCAGGAATCGCAGCGCCGGCAGCCGAGTGACCGGAACGTTCCGCAGCAGCTCCGTGCTCTCCCAGGGCAGCCGCTGCAGGTGCTGACAGACAGACAGACAGACAGACACACCTGAGCAGGTGAGGACAGACTGACTGACAGACAGACAGACAGACTGACACACCTGAGCAGGTGAGGACAGACAGACAGACAGACAGACTGACTGACACACCTGAGCAGGTGAGGACAGACTGACTGCTCTCCCAGGGCAGCCGCTGCAGGTGCTGACAGACAGACAGACAGACAGACTGACACACCTGAGCAGGTGAGGACAGACTGACAGACTGACACACCTGAGCAGGTGAGGACAGACACAGACAGACAGACAGACAGACTGACACACCTGAGCAGGTGAGGACAGACTGACTGACTGACACACCTGAGCAGGTGAGCAGCAGGGGAAAATGGGGAAAAATGGGGAAAAAATGGGGGAAAAAAGGGGAAGAAAAGGAGAGGAAAAGGAGGAAAAGGAGACAGAGGAGGAAAAAAAAGGAGGAAGAGGAGGAAGAGGAAGAAGAGGAGGATGAAGAAGAAGAGGAAGATGAGGACAAAGACGAAAAAGACAAAGATTAAGAAGCTGAGGAAGACAAAGAAGATGAAGATGAAAATGAGGAAGAAGATGACGAAGAAAAGGAAGATGAGCATGAAGTGGAGGTTGATGGAGATGATGAAGAAGATGAAAAAGATGATGAAGACGAAGAGGAAGACGAAGAGGAAGATGGGGAAAAGGAAGAGGAAGAGATGAGGAAGATGAAGAAGATGATGAAGATAAAGTAGAAAACTATGAGGATGAAGAAGAAGATGAAGAACACAATGAAGAAGATGATGAAGCTAAAGATGAAGATGAAGAGAATGAAGATGAAGAGGAAAATAAGGATGAAGATGAAGAAGAAGACAAAGAAGACAATAAAGATGAAGAAGATGATGAAGCTGAGGAAGACAATAAAGATGATGAAGAAGAAGAAGAAGAGGAGGAAGATGAAGAGGAAGAGATGAGGAAGATGAAGAAGATGATGATGAAGATAAAGTAGAAAATGATGAGGATGAAGAAGAAGATGATGAAGAAAATGAAGAAGATGATGAGGATGAAGATGATGAAGGAAATGAAGATGATGAGGATGAAGACAATAATAAGCATGAAGATGAAGAAGACAAAAAGACAATAAAGATGAAGAAGAGGAAGAAGATGAAGATGAAGCTGAGGAAGATGAAGCTGAAGAGGAAAAAGAAGAGGATGAAGAGGACGAAGATGAGGATGAAGATGAAGATGATGATGAAGAAGAAGAAGATGGAGAAGATGATGAAGATAAAAAGGAAGATGATGAGGATGAAGAAGAAGATGATGAAGATGAAGAGAAAGAAGCTGAAGATGAAGCTGAGGAAGATGAAGCTGAAGAGGAAGAAAAAGAGGATGAAGATGAGGATGAAGATGAAGACGATGATGAAGATGAGGAAGATGATGAAGAAGAAGAAGACGAAGAAGAAGATGATGAAGCTAAAGAGAAAGATGATGAAGAAGAATAAGATGGAGAAGATGATGAAGCTAAAGAGGAAGAAGCTGAAGATGAAGCTGAGGAAGATGAGGCTGAAGAAGAAGAAGAAGAAGATGAAGAGGATGAAGATGAAGAAGATGAAGAAGATGATGAAGATAAAGAGGATGAAGATGATGAGGATGAAGCTGAGGAAGACAATAAAGAGGAAGAAGATGATGAAGATGAAGATGATGAAGGCCCTTGGCTCCCACCTTGTCGAGCAGCAGCACCAGAGCTCCTCCCTGGCCCTGCAGCCTGGGTTGGTGTCTCTGCAGAGCTTCGGCCAGCAGCAGCTCAGCCTGCCGGGGGCGAGCTGGACAGAGAGCCGCGGCCAGAGAGTGGACATCGGCCGGGGACAGGACATGGCCAGTGGTCAGAAACACCTGGAGAGGGAAAATTTGGGTTAAAATTCAAAAATTTGGGTTAAAATCCCCAAAAAAACAGGTTAAAACCCCCAAAAAATGGGTTAAAATCTCAAAAAATGGGATAGAAACCCCAAAGCCATGGCCAGAGCTCGGACATTGGCCACAGACAGGACATGGCCTGTGGTCAGAAACACCTGGAGAGGGAAAATCCCAAAAATATTGGGATCAGGAACCCAAAATATGGGGTTGAAATCCCCAAAAAATGGGTTAAAATCCCCCAAAAATGGGATAGAAACCCCAAAGCCAAGGCCAGAGCTCGGACATCGGCCAGGGACAGGACATGGCCTGTGGTCAGCAGCACCTGGAGAGGGAAAATCCCCAAAAATTTGGGATTAGGGACACAAAAAAATGGGTTAAAATCCCCAAAAAATGGGTTAAAATAAAAAAAAATCTGGGTTAGAACAACAAAAAATGGGATAGAAACCCCAAAGCCACGGCCAGAGCTCGGACATCGGCCAGAGAGAGGACATGGCCTGTGGTCAGCAGCACCTGGAGAGGGAAAATCCCAAAAAATTGGGTTAAAATCCCAAAAATTTGGGTTAAAATAAAAAAAAAATGGGGTTAAAAATGTAAAAAATGGGTTGAAATCCCAAAAAATGGGGCTAAAATCACAAAAAAATGGGGATAAAACCACAAAAAATAGGATCAGGGATGAGAAAAATGAGGATAACATCCTAAAAAATGGGTTAGAACAGCAAAAAATGGGGTTAAAACCACAAAATATGGGGATAAAAATGCAAAAAATGGGATCAGGAACCCAAAAAATGGGATCAGGAATCTGAAAAATGGGGATAACATCCCAAAAAATGGGTTAGAACAATAAAATATGGGGTAAGAGCCCAAAAATTATGGGATCAGCTGTTCAAAATCCAGGGATCATCACCCCAAAAATCCCAGAATCGCCACCCCAAAATCCTGGAATTATCCCCTAAATCCATCAGCCCAAAATCCCAGGATTTTCTCCACAAAATCCCAGGATTATTCCCTAAATCTACCACCCCAAAATCCTAGGATTTCCCCCAAAAAATCCCAGAATCAGCTCCCCCAAAATCCTGGAATTATCCCCTAAATCCGTCACCCCAAAATCCTGGGATTTTCATCCAAATCCTGGAATCACCACCCCAAATCCAGCACCCCAAAATCCCAGGATTTCTCCCCAAATTCAAGGATTATCCCCTAAATCCATCACCCCAAAATCCTGGGATTTTCACCCAAATCCCGGAATCACCACCCCAAATCCATCACCCCAAAATCCTGGGATTTTCCCCCCAAAAATCCAGGGAACAAATGCCCCAAAAATCCCGGGATTATCGCCCCAAAATCCTGGGATCAGGACCTCCAAAATCCCAGGATTTTCCCCCAAAATCCATCACTCCAAAATCCCGGGATTTTCCCCCAAATCCAGAGAACAACTCCCCCAAAATCCCGGGATTTCCCCAAAAATCCGAAATCCCAAAATCCCCGGATTTTCCCCCAAAATCCCGGGATTTCTCCCCAAATTCAAGGATTATCCCCGAAATCCATCACCCCAAAAATCCCAGGATTTCCCCCCAAAATCCCAAATCCCAAAATCCCGGGGTTTCCCCTCAAAATCCCAGGATATTCCCCCAAATCCATCACCCCAAAATCCCAGGATTTTCCCCCCAAAATCCTAAATCCCAAAATGGCAGGATTTCCTCCCAAAATCCTAAAATTTCCCCCAAAAATCCCAGGATTTCCCAAAATCCCAAGATTATCTCCCCAAATCCATCACCCCCAAAATCCCGGATTTCCCCAAAAATCCCAGAATCAGATCCCCCAAAATCCAGGATTATCCCCAAATCCCAAAATCCCAGGATTTCCTCCCAAAATCCCAGGATTTCCCTCCTAATCCATCACCCCAAAATCCCAGGATTTCCCCCAAAATCCCAAAATCCCAGGATTATCCCCCAAATCCATCACCCCAAAATCCCAGGATTTCCTCCCAAAATCCCGGGATTTTCCCCCCAAATCCCAAATC
This sequence comes from Lichenostomus cassidix, assembly GCF_008360975.1. Classification (NCBI taxonomy): domain Eukaryota; kingdom Metazoa; phylum Chordata; class Aves; order Passeriformes; family Meliphagidae; genus Lichenostomus; species Lichenostomus cassidix. Next base: position 1,705,292 of record NC_139509.1, read on the forward strand.
CCAAAATCCCAGGATTTTCCCCCAAAATCCCAGGATCACCACCCCAATTCCAGCGCCCCAAAATCCTGGGATTTTCCCCCCAAAAATCCAGGGAACAAATGCCCCAAAAATCCCGGGATTATCGCCCCAAAATCCTGGGATCAGGACCTCCAAAATCCCAGGATTTTCCCCCAAAATCCATCACTCCAAAATCCCAGGATTTTCCCCCAAATCCAGGGAACAACTCCCCCAAAATCCTGGGATTTCCCCAAAAATCCGAAATCCTAAAATCCCCGGATTTTCCCCCAAAATCCCAGGATTTCTCCCCAAATTCAAGGATTATCCCCTAAATCCATCACCCCAAAATCCCAGGATTTCCCCCCCAAAAATCCCAAATCCCAAAATCCCAGGATTTCCCCCCAAAATCCCAGGATATTCCCCCAAATCCAGCACCCCAAAATCCAAGGATTTGCCCCCCAAAATCCTGGGATTTCCCCCCAAATCCCAAAACCCAAAATCTCAGGATTTCCTCCCAAAATCCCAGGATTTCCCCCCAATTCCAGCACCCCAAATCCAGGGATCAGGACCCCAAAATCCCAGGATTTCCCCCCAAAATCCCAATCCCATACCTGCAGCAGCTGAGGCTCAGCTCTCTCCCAGCCACATTCCCGCAATTCCTGCAGCAGCTCTTCCCATTCCTGCCCTTCCTGGGCTGAATTCCCGGGATTTTGGGAAATTGGGAAATTCCCAGGATTTTGGGGGATCAGGAGGAATTTCCAGCATCCCAAAACTTCAGTCTGCAGCCTCTGGATCAGCGCCTGGAATGGGAATGGGATTGGATTGGGATTGGGATCCCAAAAAATCCTGAATTACTGGGAAAATCCTAAAGGGAATGAAGGGAAATCCTATGGGAATTCACACAGGATGGGGAAAATCCCAAAGGGAATCCCATGGGAAATCCCACAGGAAATCCCATGGGAATCCAAGAAAATCCTAAAGGGAATGAAGGAAATCCTATGGGAATAAAGGAAATCCTGTGGGAATTCACACAGGATGGGGAAAATCCCAAAGGGAATCCCATAGAAAATCCCAAAGGGAATCAGAGCAGGGTAGGGAAAATCCCAAAGGGAATCCCATGAGAAATCCCATAGAAAATCCCATGGGAAATCCAAGAAAATCCTAAAGGGAATGAAGGAAATCCTATGGGAATTCACACAGGATGGGGAAAATCCTAAAGGGAATCCCATGGAAAATCCCATGGGAATCCAAGAAAATCCTATGGGAATCCATGGAGAAGGGAGAAAATCCCAAAAGGAATTGGAGCAGGATGGGGAAAATCCCAAAGGGAATCCCATGGGAAATCCCATGGGAAATCCCATGGGAATCCAAGAAAATCCTAAAGGGAATGCAGGAAATCCTATGGGAATCTGAGCAGGATGGGGAAAATCCAATGAAAAATCCCAAAGGGAATCTAAACAGAATGGGGAAAATCCCATTAAAAATCCCACAGAAAATCCCAACAGGAATCTGAGCAGAATGGGGAAAACCCCATGGGAATCCATGGAGAATGGGGAAAATCCCAAAAGGAATTGGAGCAGGATGGGGAAAATCCCAAAGGGAATCCCATGGAAAATCCCATGGGAATCCACATGGGACAGGGACAATCCCAAAGCAAATCCCATGGAAAATTCCACAGAAAATCCCAAAAGGAATTGGAGCAGGATGGGGAAAATCCCAAAGGAATCCCATAGAAAATCCCATGGGAATCCAAGAAAATCCTAAAGGGAATGCAGGAAAATCCCATGGGAATCCACATGGGATGGGGAAAATCCTAAAGGGAATCCCATGGAAAATTCCACAGAAAATCCCATGGGAATCCCAGGAAAATCCTATGGGAATCCATGGAGAATGGAGAAAATCCCAAAAGGAATTGGAGCAGGATGGGGAAAAATCCCAAAGGGAATCCCATGGGAAATCCCAAGGGAAATCCTGGGGAAATCCCATGGGAATCTGAGCCCCAAATCCCAAGGTTTTTCCTGGTTTTTCCCCATTTTTTGGGATCTCCATCCCCAAATTCCCATTTTTCCCCTTTTTTTGGGTCTCCACCCCCAAATCCCAAGGTTTTTCCTGGACTTTTTCCCATTTTCCCCGTTTTTTGGGATCTCCCCCCCAAATTCCCAGATTTTTTCCCCTTTTTCCGTATCTCCATCCCCCAAATCCCGAGGTTTTTCCCAGATTTTTCCCATTTTTTTCCCATTTTTCCCCATTTTTTGGGATCTCCACCCTCAAATCCCGAGGCTTTTCCCAGATTTTTCCCATTTTTTCCCAGATTTCAGGGTCTCCACCTCCAAATCCCGAAGTTTTTCCTAGATTTTTCCCATTTTTCCCCATTTTTCGGGTCTCCAGCCCCAAATCCTGAGGTATTTCCTGGATATTTTCCGTTTTTTTCCCATTTTTCCCCATTTTTTGGGATCTCCATCCCCAAATTCCCAGATTTTTTCCCATTTTTCGGGGTCTCCACCCCCAAATCCCAAGGTTTTTCCTGTTTTTTCCCATTTTTCCCTGTTTTTCAGGGTCTCCACTCCCAAATCCCCAAGTCTTTTCCTGTTTTTTCCCCATTTTTCGGGGTCTCCATCCCCAAATCCCGAGGTTTTTCCTGGATTTTTCCCATTTTTTCGGGTCTCCAGCTCCAAATCCCACAGGTTTTTCCCACAGGTTTTTCTCATTTTTTCCCGTTTTTGGGATCTCCCCGCCAAATTCCCAGATTTTTTCCCATTTTTCAGGGTCTCCACCCCCAAATCCCACAGTTTTTCCCAGATTTTTCCCATTTTTTCCAGTTTTTCCCCGTTTTTCAGGATCTCCATCCCCAAATTCCCAGATTTTTTCCCGGATTTTTCCCATTTTTTCCCCATTTTTCAGGGTCTTCACCCTCAAATCCCGAGGTTTTTCCCAGTTTTTTCCCAGATTTCAGGGTCTCCACCTCCAAATCCTGAAGTTTTTCCCAGATTTTTCCCATTTTTTCCCCAGATTTTTCCCAATTTTTTCCCATTTCATCCCCATTTTTTGGGATCTCCTGCCCCAAATTCCCAGATTTTTTCCTGTTTTTCAGCTCTCCACTCCCAAGTCCTGAGGTTTTTCCCGGATTTTTTCCCATTTCTCGTGTCTCCACCCCCAAATCCCGAGGTTTTTCTGGGATTTTTCCCATTTTTCCCCAGATTTCAGGCTCTCCACCCCCAAATCCCGAGGTCTTTCCCAGATTTTTCCCATTTTTTCCCATTTTTCGTGTCTCCACCCCCAAATCCCGAGGTTTTTCCTGGATTTTTCCCATTTTTTTCCCGTTTTTCCCCATTTTTTGGGCTCTCCCCACCTTCATGCGCAGGTCCAGCTGGGATCTCCTCTCCCACCACTCCTGGCGCTCTGAGCAGCCGTTGGCTTCCCGCTGATCCCGCTGGATCGACCAGAATTCCCCAAAAATGGACACCAGAGGGGCCTGGAACGGGATTGGGGTGGAGTTGGGATGGATTTGGGATCCCAAAATCCCCAAAAATGGGATTTGAGATCCCAAAATCCCTGGATTGGAGTCAAATTCCCGAAAAATTGAGCTCAGCAGGACCTGAAATGGGATTGGGATGGATTTGGGATCCCAAAATCCCTGGATTGGGGTTGATCCTGCTGGATCGACCAGAATTCCCCAAAAATGGACACCAGAGGGGCCTGGAATGGGATTGGGGTGGAGTTGGGATGGATTTGGGATCCTAAAATCCCTGAAAATGGGATTGGGATGGATTTGGGATTGGATTTAGGATCCCAAAATCCCCAGAAATGGGATTTGAGATCCCAAAATCCCTGGATTGGAGTCAAATTCCCGAAAAAGAATGGGATTGGGATGGATTTGGGATTCATTTGGGATCCCAAAATCCCTGGAAATGGGATTGGGATGGATTTGGGATGGATTAGGGATCATATTTGAGATCCCAAATTCCTGGAATGGCATTGGGATCCCAAAATTCTTGGAGTCGAATACCCAAAAAATGGAGATCAGAAGGGCCTGGAATGGGATTGGGATGGATTTGGGATTGATTTGGGATCCCAAAATTCTTGGATTGGAGTTAAATTCCTGAAAAATTGATGTCAGAGGGTCCTGGAATGGGATTGGGGAAAAATCTGGGATCCTAACTCCCAGGATTTGGGTTGGGATTGGATTTGGGATCCCAAAATTCTTGGAGTCGAATTCCCGAAAAATTGAGCTCAGCGGGACCTGGAATGGGATTGGGATGGATTTGGGATTCATTTGGGATCCCAAAATCCCTGGAAATGGGATTGGGATGGATTTGGGATCAGATTTGGGATCCCAAAATCCCTGGATTGGGGTTGATCCCGCTGGATCGACCAGAATTCCCCAAAAATGGACACCAGAGGGGCCTGGAATGGGATTGGGGTGGATTTGGGATTGATTTGGGATCCTAAAATCCCCAAAAATGGGATTGGGGTGGAGTTGGGATTGATTTGGGATCCCAAAATCCCCAGAAATGGGATTTGAGACCCCAAAATCCCTGGATTGGAGTCAAATTCCCGAAAAAGAATGGGATTGGGATGGATTTGGGATGGATTTGGGATCCTAAAATCCCCAAAAATGGGATTTGGATCCCAAAATTCTTGGATTGGGATGGATTTGGGATTGATCTAGCATCCCAAAATTCTTGGATTGGAGTCAAATTCCCCAAAAATTGAGCTCAGTGGGACCTGGAATGGGATTAAGGTGGATTTGGGATCCCAAAATCCCTGAATTGGGGTGGATTTGGGATCCTAAAATCCCTGAAAATGGGATTGGGATGGATTTGGGATTGGATTTAGGATCCCAAAATCCCTGGAAATGGGATTGGGATCCCAAAATTCTTGGATTGGAGTCGAATTCCCGGAAAATTGAGGACAGAGGGGCCTGGAATGGGATTGGGATGGATTTAGGATGAAGGATTTGAGATTCCAAATTCCCTGGATTGGGGTTGATCCCGCTGGATCAATGAGAATTCCCAAAAAACTGAGGTCAGAGGGGCCTGGAACGGGATTGGGGTGGATTTGGGATCCTAAAATCCCCAAAAATGGGATTGGGATGGATTTGGGATCCCAAAATTCGTGGATTGGAGTCGAATTCCCGGAAAATTGAGCTCAGCAGGGACTGGAATGGGATTGGGATGAAGGATTTGAGATCATAAATCCCTGGAATAAGAATGGGAAAGGATTTGGGATCTCAAATCCTAGGAATGTGATTGGGGTGGATTTGGGATCCTAAATCTCATTCCTTGGAATTCTCAAATTTCATTCCCTGGAATTCCATTCCCCCAGCCCAAAAGGAAAATTAGGAAGATGAGGCTGATCCCAAACCCCAAATCCCAGAATTCCCAAATCCTATTCCCCGAACTCCCAAACCCTAAACCCCGGAATTCCCAATCCCATTTCCCAGAATTCCCAAACCCCAAATCTTGGAATTCCCAAATTCCCAAACCCCTAGGCTTCCCAAATCCCAGAATTCCCAAACCCTGGAATTCCCAAATCCCCAGAATTCCAAATCCCAAACCCCAAGTTCTCAAACCCCAATCCCAGAATTCCCCAATCCCAAAATTCCCAAATCCCAAATTCCCAGAACTCCCAAACCCCAAACCCAAATTCTCTAACCCCAGAATTCCCAAATCCCCGAAATTCCCAAACCCCAAACCCCAGAATTCCCAAATCCCAGCAGAATTCCCAAATCCCAAACCCCAGAATTCCCAAATCCCAGCAGAATTCCCAAATTAATTCCCAAATCCCACCTGCTCTCCCTGGCCGGCGATCCAAACACTGATGGGATTTCTGTTTCTCTCCATTCGGGTCAGCAGCAGAGAATTCCCAAATCCCAAAATCAGCTGGCAAACTGTCACACCTGCGGGAATTCCCAAACCTTAACGGGGTTTTCAGGGAATTTTCTGGGAATTTTCACAGAAATTTTCCGGGAATTTTCCCGGAATTTTCACAGGAATTTTCCAGAATTTTCACAAATTTTCCCAGAATTCCCCCAGAATTTTCCAGGAATTTTCCCAGAATTTTCCTGGAACTTTCTCAGACTTTTCCCGGAATTTTCACAAATTTTCTTGGAATTTTCTTGGAATTTTTCTGGAATTTTCCCAGAATTTTCCTGGAATTTTCCTGAGAATTTTTGCAGAATTTTCACAAATTTTCTCGGAATTTTCTCAGAATTCCCTGAAATTTTCTCAGAATTTCCCTGAAATTTTCTCAGAATTTCCCTGAAATTTTCCCAGAATTTCCCACAGAATCTTCACGGAATTTTCCAGGAATTTTCCCGGAATTTTCCAGGAATTTTCCCGGAATTTCACTCCCATAGAATTTCCCAAAAATTGGGAAAACATCCAAGATTGAATTCCAATCATTTCCCCATCCAAACCTGGTTTTCGGATTTTCCAAACTCAGGATTTGGGATTTCCCACCCCAAAATCCCAAAATAGGGATTTAGGATTTCCCAAAACAAATATTTAGGGTTTCTCAAAAGGGAATTTAGGATTGCCCAAAAGGATATTTAGGATTTCTCAAAAGGGAATTTAGGATTGCCCAAAAGGATATTTAGGATTTCCCAAGATGGGTATTTAAGATTTCCCAAAATGGATATTTAGGATTTCCCAAAACAAATATTTAGGATTTTCCAAAACAAATATTTAGGATTTCCCAAAGGATATTTAAGATTTCCCAAAACGGATATTTAAGATTCCCCAAAACAAATATTTAGGATTTCCCCAAATGGATAATTGGAATTTCCCAGCCCAGAATCCCAAAATGGATATCTAGGATTTCCCAAACCCAGGATTTAGGATTCCCCAAAAAGGGTATTTAGGGTTTCCCAAAAGGGAATTCAGGATTTCCCAGCCCAGAAGGGATATTTAGGATTTCCCCAAAAATGGATATTTAGGATTTCCCAAAAGAATATTTAGGATTTTGCAGCCCAAAACGGATATTTAGGATTTCCCAAACCCAGAATTTGGGATTTCCCACCCCAAAATCCCAGAAGGGATATTTAGGATTTCCCAAAACAAATATTTAGGATTCCCCAAAACGGATATTTAGGTTTTCCCAAAAGGGAGATTTAGGATTCCCCAAAAAAGGATTTAGGATTCCCCAAAAGGATATTTGGTATTTCCCAAAACGATATTTAAGATTTCCCAAAACGATATTTAAGATTTCCAAAAACAAGTATTTAGGATTCCCAAAAGGAATATTTAGGATTCATTCACTCACCGCTGGGAATTTCCCGGAGCTGCTCCTGGAATTCTTCCCGGAATTCTGACCCCAAACCCGCTGGGCTGAACTGGAACAGATCCTCCTGATCCCACTGGGAGGTGTGGGGTTGGGAATGGGGTTGAGTTTGGGATTTGGATTCAGATTGGGATTCAAATTGGGATTGAGTTTGGGATTTGGATTCAGGTTGGGATTGAGTTTGGGATTTGGGTTGGGATTGAGTTTGGGATTTGGATTGGGATTGAGATTCAGATTTGGATTGGATTTGGGATTTGGATTCAGACTGAGATTTGGGTTGGGATTGGGATCTGGATTGGGGTTGAGTTTGGGATTGGATTTGGGATTGGGGTTGGGTTTGGGGTTGGGTTTGGGATTTCTCCCCATCCTGCAAGGAAAGGCTCTGGATCTGATCGGAAATTTCTCCTCCTGCTGCTTCCTCCTTCCTCTTCTTCCTGCAGGGAAAGATTCTCCAGGATGAGGATTTGGGGTTTGGGATGTTGGGATGGGGATTTGGGATCGGGGTTGGGGATTTGAGCTCAGTCCCTTCCCTGTGGGATTTGGGATCAGCCCTGGGCCCAGGGAGAGTCAGGATGGGGATTTGGGATTGGGATTTGGGGTTTGGGATCAGCCCTGGCCCTGAGGGATGGCAGGATGGGGATGATGGGATATGGATTTGGGGTTTGAGATTAGGATTTGGAATTTGAGCTCAGTCCCTTTCCTGTGGGATTTGGGATCAGCCCTGGGCCCAGGGGGGGGCAGGATGGGGATTTGGGGTTTGGGATCAGTTCTGGCCCCATGGGATTTGGGATGGGGATGGTGGGATGTGGATTTGGGGTTTGGGATGGGGATTTGGGATTTGAGGTTTGGGATCAGCCCTGGCCCCGTGGCACGGCAGGATGTGGATTTGGGGTTTGGGATGTTGGGAGAGGGGTTTGGGATTGGGGTTTGGGATTTGAGCTCAGTCCCTTCCCTGTGGGATTCGGGATTGGGGTTTGGGATCAGCCCTGGCCCTGAGGGATGGCAGGATGGGGATGATGGGATATGGATTTGGGGTTTGAGATTAGGATTTGGAATTTGAGCTCAGTCCCTTCCCTGTGGGATTCGGGATTGGGATTTGGGATCAGCCCTGGCCCCGTGGGATTTGGGACGGGGATGGCAGGATGTGGATTTGGGGTTTGGGATTTGGGATGGGGCCCCGTGATGGTGACAGTTTGGGGACACTGGGATGGGACACTGGATGGGGACACCACAATAGGACACTTGGAGGGGACATTGGGACACAGGAGGGGACACTGGGAAGAGACGTTGGGGACACCACAGGGGACACCATAGAGGACACTGGGACACTGCAGGGGACATTGGGACACCATAGGGGACACCATAGGGGACACTGTAGTGGACATTAGGACACCATAGGGGACATTGGGACACAGGGACACCACAGAGGACACCATAGGGGACACAGCGACACCATAGGCGACACCATACAGGAAACTGGGACACTACAGGGGACACCACAGGGGACACAGGGACACCATAGGGGACACAGGGACACCATAGGGGACACTGGGACACTGCAGGGGACACCACAGGGGACACAGGGACACCACAGGGGACACAGGGACACCATAGGGGACACTGGGACACTGCAGCGAATATTAGAACACTGTAGGGGACATTGTGACACAGTGACACCAGAGAGGACACCACAGAGGACACCATAGGGGACACAGCGACACCATAGGCGACACCATACAGGACACTGGGACACTGCAGGGGACACCACAGGGGACACAGGGACACCACAGGGGACACAGGGACACTGCAGCGAATATTAGAACACTGTAGGGGACATTGTGACACAGTGACACCAGAGAGGCCACCGTTGGGGACACAGGGACACCGCAGGGGACACCATAGGGGACATTGGGAGACCATAGGTGACACCATGCAGGACACTGGGACACCTCAGGGGACACCACAGGGGTCATTGGCTGGGGACACTGAGGACATTAGGACACCATAGGGGACACTGGGAGAGGACATTGGGACACCACAGGGGACATTGGGACACCGTAGGGGACACCATACAGGACACCAGGACACCTCAGGGGACACCACAGGGGACACCACAGGGGACATTGGGACACCACAGGTGACACCATAGGGGACACGATTGGTGACACTAGGACACCTCAGGGGACATCACAGGGGACATTGGGACACTGTAGTGGACATTAGGACACCATAGGGGACATTGGGACACAGTGACACCACAGAGGCCACCACTGGGGACACAGGGACACCGCAGGGGACACCATAGGGGACATTGGGACACCACAGGGGACATTGGGACACTGTAGAGGACACTGGGACACCACTGGGGACACGGTGACACCACAGGTGACACCCAGGGGACACTTGTCACCCACCTGTGGCGGGCGTGGCCGACGGCCAGCAGCTGGTGGCGCAGGGTGACAGCCAGGGACTCTGCCAGCAGCGCCGCTGTCCCCACGGTGTCACTGTCCCCAAGGGTCAGCGCCAGCAGCTGGCACAGCTGGCTGTAGAGTGACCCCGGGGGACAGTGACAGATCCAGGAGAGAGCCGAGCGCAGCAGGGAGGTGACAGCGGACAGGGGACCTGGGGACACAGAGGGGACAGTGGGGACATTGAGGGGATTTGGGATATTGGGGACATTGAGGTCAATGGGGACACTGGGGACATTGGCTGATCCAGGACAGCTGAGCGCAGCAGGGAGGTGACAGGGGACAGGGGACCTGGGGACAGCAGAGGGGACAGTGGGGTCAATGGGGTCATTGAGGGGATTTGGGACATTGGGGACATTGGAGAATATTTGGGACATTAGGGACATTGGGGTCAGTGGGGATATTTGGGGACATTGGGGACAGTGGCTGATCCAGGACAGCGCTGAGTGCAGCAGGGACGTCACACTGACCAGGGGACTTTGGGGACATCAGTGGGGACATTGGGGTCAGAGGGGAATATTTGGGACATTGGGGACAACGGGGACATTGGAGAGTATTGGGGACATTAGGGACATTGGGGTCATTGGGGATATTTGGGGACATTGGGGTCAGTAGGGTCAATGGGGTCGCTGGGCGGATTTGAGATATTGGGGACAGTGGGGACATTGGGGACATTGGGGACCTAGGGGTCATTGGGGTCAGTGGGGACATTGAGGTCATTGTGGTCAGAGGGGAATATTTGGGACGTTGGGGACATTGGGGCCAGTGGGGACATCGGAGAATATTTGGGACATTAGGGTCAGTGGGGACATCAATGGGGATAATTGGGGTCATTGGGGACAGTGAGGTCACTGGGGGGATTTGGGATATTGGGGACAATGGGGACATTGAGGTCAATGGGGACATTGGGGACAATTGAGGACATTAGGGATATTGAGGTCATTAGGGGACATTGGGGTCAATGGAGAATATTAGGGACATTGGGGACATCAGTGGGGACATTAGGGATAGTTGGGGACATTGGGGACAGTGAGGTCATTGGGGACATTTGGGACATTGGGGACAATGGAGAATATTTGGGACATTAGGGACATTGGGGATATTGGGGTCAATGGGGACATCAGTGGGGATAATTGGGGTCATTGGGGGGATTTGGGATATTGGGGACATTGGGGACATTGGGGATATTTGGGTCAATGGGGACACTGGGAACAACGGGGTCATTGGGGACATCACTGGGGACAGTGGGAGCATTTGGGATAATTGGGGACAACGGGGGGATTTGGGGACATCATGGTCAGTGGGGACATTGGGGATAATTGGGGACATTGGGGACAGTGAGGTCACTGGGGGGATTTGGGACATTGGGGACATTGGGGACATTGGGGTTCTCACCAGGGTCGGATCCCTCCGGATTTGGGAATTCCCCTCTGTCCCCTCTGTCCCTTTTGTCCCTTTTCTCCGGGATGTCCTCGCTGGCAGCGCCTGGAAAGGGGGACAGCAAGGGACAGCTGTGAGGTCACAAAGGGCAGTTTTGGGGTCACAAAGGGACAGTTGTGGGGTCACCTTTGGGGTCACAAAGGGCAGTTTTGAGGTCACCTTTGGGGTCACAATGGGGCAATTTTGGGGTCAGAAATGGGGCCAAATAGAGCAATTTTGAGGTCACAAAGGGGAAATTTTGGGGTCAGCTTTGGGGTCACAGAGGGGCAGTTTTGGGGTCAGAAATGGGGCAGCTTTGGAGTCAAAAAAGGGCAATTTTTGGGTCACAAAGGGGAAGTTTTGGGGTCCGTTTTGGGGTGAAAAAGGGGCAGTTTTGGGGTCAGAAATTGAGCAGTTTTGGGGTCAAAATGGTGCAATTTTAGGGTCACAAAGGAGCAATTTTGGGGTCACAGAGGGGCAGTTTTGGGGTCACAAACTGGGCAGTTTGGGGGTGAAAAACGGGCAGTTTTGGGGTCACTTTTGGGATCACAGAGAGGCAGTTTTGGGGTCAAACCAGTGCAGTTTTGGGATCATTTTTGGGATCAATTTTGGGGTCATTTTTGGGATCATTTTAGGATCACAAAGGGGAAGTTTTGGGGTCATTTCTGGGGCAGTTTTGGGGTCATTTCTGGGGCAGTTTTGGGGTCATTTTTGGGGCAGTTTTGGGGTCATTTCTGGGGCAATTTTGGGATCATTTTTGGGGCAATTTTGGGGTCATTTCTGGGGCAGTTTTGGGATCATTTTTGGGGCAATTTTGGGATCATTTTGGGATCACAAAGGGGAAGTTTTGGGATCATTTTTGGGGCAGTTTTGGGATCATTTTTGGGGCAATTTTGGGGTAATTTTTGGGGCAATTTTGGGTCATTTTTGGGATCAATTTTGGGATCATTTTTGGGGTGGGAATCCCCCAAATCCCCCAAACTCACCCTGGGGCTCCACGGGGAACTCAAAGCTCAACTCCATTTCCTCTTCCATTTCCTCTTCCTCTTCCTCCTTTGCTCTGAGAGTTTCCTTTTCCTCAACCCCCAAAAATTCCCATTTCCCTCTTTCTTCCCAAATCCCTTTTTGGGGGATTTTCCTCTCCTTCTTCTCCCTTTTCTCCATTTTTTCCACATTTTCCATTTTGGGAATTCTCTTTTTTTCCCTCTTTTCCACGTTTTTCATTTCTGGAATTCCCATTTTTTCCTTCTTTTCCACAATTTCCATTTCAGTTTTTCCCTCTTCCATCTTTTCCACATTTTTCATTCGGAGATTTCTCCTTTTTCCTCTCTTTTCCACATTTTCCATTTCAGGAATTCCCATTTTTTCCAGATTTTCCACAATTTCCATTTCAGTTTTTTCCTCTTCCATCTTTTCCACATTTTTCATTCGGAGATTTCTCCTTTTTCCTCTCTTTTCCACATTTTCCATTTCAGGAATTCCCATTTTTTCCAGATTTTCCACATTTTCCATTTCAGGAATTCCCATTTTTTCCAGATTTTCCACATTTTCCATTTCAGGAATTCCCATTTTTTCCTCTTCTTCCAGATTTTCCATCCGTGGAATTCTCCTTCTCCCCCTTTTTCCCCCATTTTCCATTTGGGTTTTTCCCTTTTTCCCCCTTTTTTCCAAGTTTTCCATTTCACTTTTTCCTTCTTCCATCTTTTCCAGATTTTCCATTTTTGGAATCTCCATTTTTTCCATTTGGGAAATTCCCCTTTTCCCCCTTTTTTCCACATTTTCCATTTGGGTTTTTCCCCTTTTTTCCTTCTTTTCCACAATTTCAGTTTTTCCCTCTTCCAGATTTTCCACATTTTCCACATTTTCCATCTTTTCCAGATTTCCCATTTCCTCCTCTTTTCCCAAATTTCCCATTTCCGTTTTTCCCTTTTTCCCCCTTTTCCCCAAATTCCCCATTTTTGGGATTTCTCCCAATTTTTCGGGGTTTTTTCTGCTCCTCCCCCTGCGGAGTTGAATCCCAAATTCTGGGGAATTTTCGGGGGATTTTGGGGTTTCCACCCTCCTGGCACAGGAGGTTTTCCGGGTGGTTTTGGGGGAATTTGGGGGAAATTTGGGATCCTCGGGGAATTTGGGATCCTCAAGGTCGCTGTCGTCACTGAAAGTCACCTGAAAGGGGAAAAAAAGGACTTTTAGCTCCAAATTTTCACCCCAAAATTTCTCATTTCGCCCCAAAATTTTTCTTTCCATCCCAAAATTTTTCCCCCTAAAATTCCTTCCTAAGTTTTTCCCAAACCAAAACTTTCCTGCCCCAAAAAACCCAAATTTTCCCCTAAAATTTTCCTTCTTCTCCCAAACTTTTCCTCCCCAAACCTTTTCCTTTCCCCCAAATTTCCCTCCCCAACCTTTCCCCCAAAACTTCTCCTCTCCCCCAAATTTCCTTTCCTAAACTTCTCTTCTCCCCAATTTCCCTCCCCAAATTTTCCTTCCCAACCTCTCCCAAAACACTTCCTCCCCAAACTTTCCTCCACCCAACTTTTTCCCCCAAATTTTCCTTCCCAAAATTTTCCCCCAAAACTCTCTCCCCCAGATTTCCCTCCCCAAATTTCCCTCCAACTTTTCCCCAAAAAACATTTCCCAAAAACTTCTTCCCAGAACTTCTCCCCAAAACTTTTCCACTCCTCCAAATTTCCCTCCCCAAATTTTCCTTCCCAAACTTTTCCCCAGAAAACTTTCCCCAAAACTCTTCCCCAAAATTTTTCCCCCCTCAAACTTCCCTCCCCAAAATTTTCCTTCCCAACCTTTCCCCAAAACTTTTCCTTTCCCCCAAAACATTTCCCCCAAATTTCCCTCCCCAAAATCTTTTCCCCTGAAACATTTCCCCCAAAATTCCCTCCCCAAATATTTTCCCCAAATTCCCTCCCCAAACTTCCCCCAAAACATTACTCCCAAAACTTTCCCCAAAACTTCTCTCCCCCGAATGTCCCTCCCCAAAATTTTCCCCCCAAAACACTTCCACTCACCCAAATTTCCCACCCCAAACTTTCCCCCAAAACAATTTCCCCAAAATTCCCTCCCCAAATATTTCCCCCAAATTGCCCTCCCCAAAATCTTTTCCCCAAAACATTTCCCCAAAACTTCTCTCCCCCAAACTTCCCTCTCCAAATTATTTCCCCAAAACATTTTCCCAAAACTCTTCCCAAAAACTTTTCCTTTCCAAATCTCCCTTTCCAAAATTTCCCCCAAAATTCCCTCCCCAAATATTTCCCCCAAATTGCCCTCCCCAAACTTGCCCCAAAATCCTTCCCCCAAACCTTTTCCCCAGAACTTCCCTCCCCAAATTTCCCTTCCCAAAATTTCCCCCAAAACTCTTCCACTCCCCCAAATTCCCTCCCCAAATTTCCCACCCCAAACTTTCCCCAAAACAATTTCCCCAAAACATTTCCTCCAAAATTCCCACCCCCAAAACTTTCCCCCAAACCATTTTCTCCCAAACCATTTTCCCCTAAACTTCCCCCCAAAACATTTTCCCCCAAAATCTTTTCCCCCAAAACATTTCCCCCAAAACCATTTTCCCCAAAACCATTTTCCCCCAAAACCATTTTCCCCCCCCCACAAACATTTCCAAACATTTCCCAAAACATTTCCCCCAAAACATTTCCCCCAAAACCATTTCCCCCCAAAACATTTCCCCCAAAACATTTCCCCCAAAACATTTCCCCCAAAACATTTCCCCCAAAATCTTTTTCCCCCCAAAACTTTTCCCCCAAACCATTTCCCCTAAAAATCTTTCCCCCAAAACCATTTTCCCCAAACCATTTTCCCCTAAAATCTTTTCCCCCAAACATTTCCCCTAAAATCTTTTCCCCCAAAACATTTTCCCCTAAAATCTTTTTCCCCAAAACCTCTTAAAACATTTTCCCCCAAAATTTTCAAATATTTTCCCCCAAAACCCTCTAAAACATTTTCCCCAAAATCTTTTTCCCCAAAACCATTTTCCCCTAAAATCTTTTTCCCCAAAACCATTTTCCCCTAAAATCTTTTTCCCCAAAACCATTTTCCCCTAAAATCTTTTTCCCCCAAAACATTTTCCCCTAAAATCTTTTTCCCCCAAAACATTTTCCCCTAAAATCTTTTTCCCCCAAAACATTTTCCCCTAAAATCTTTTTTCCCCCAAAACATTTTCCCCTAAAATCTTTTTCCCCCAAAACATTTTCCCCTAAAATCTTTTTCCCCCAAAACATTTTCCCCTAAAATCTTTTTCCCCCAAAACATTTTCCCCTAAAATCTTTTTCCCCCAAAACATTTTCCCCTAAAATCTTTTTCCCCCAAAACATTTTCCCCTAAAATCTTTTTTCCCCCATTTTTCCCCCCAAAACATTTCCCCCAAAACATTTTCCCCCAAAATCTTTTTCCCCAAAACCATTTTCCCTAAAATCTTTTTCCCCAAAACCATTTTCCCCTAAAATCTTTTCCCCAAAACCATTTTCCCCTAAAATCTTTTTCCCCAAAACCAAAACATTTTCCCCTAAAAAAAATCTTTTTTCCAAAACATTTTCCTAAAATCTTTTCCCCCAAAACATTTTCTTTTCCCTAAAATTTTTCTTTTTTTTTCCCAAAACATTTTCCCCTAAAATCTTTTCCCCCAAAACATTTTCCCCTTTTTTCCCCAAAACATTTTTCCCCTTCTTTTCCCCCCAAAACATTTTCCCATCTTTTCCCCCAAAAACATTTTCCCCTTTTTTTCCCCCAAACATTTTCCCCTAAAATCTTTTTCCCCCAAAACATTTTCCCCCTAAAACTTTTTCCCCAAAACATTTTCCCCTAAAATCTTTTTCCCCCAAAACATTTTCCCCAAAATCTTTTTTTCCCCCAAAACATTTTCCCCTATCTTTTCCCCCAAAAATCATTTTCCCCTATCTTTTTCCCCCAAAACATTTTCCCCTAATCTTTTTCCCCCAAACATTTTCCCTAAATCTTTTTCCCCCAAAACATTTTCCCCTAATCTTTTCCCCCAAAACATTTTCCCTTTTTCCCCCAAAACCTTTTCCCCTAAATCTTTCCCCAAAACATTTTCCCCAAAATCTTTTTTTTCCCTAAAATCTTTTTTCCCCAAAACCTTTTCCCCTCTTTTCCCCCAAAACATTTTCCCTAAAATCTCATCTTTTTTTCCCCCAAAACCTTTTCCCCTAAAATCTTTTCCCCCAAAACATTTTCCCCTAAACTTTTTCCCCCAAAACATTTTCCCCTTCTTTTTCCCCCAAAACATTTTCCCCTCTTTTTCCCCCAAAATTTTCCCCAAAATCTTTTCCCCCAAAACCTTTTCCCCCAAAACCTTTTTCCCCAAAACATTTCCCCCAAAACCTTTTTCCCCCAAAACTTTCCCCCAAAACCTTTTCCCCAATTTTCCCCCAAAACATTTTCCCCCAAACCTTTTCCTCCCAAAAACATTTTCCCCCAACCATTTTCCCCCAAACCATTTTCCCCTAAAATCTTTTCCCCCAAAATCTTTTCCCCAAAACCATTTCCCCAAAACCTTTTTCCCCAAACCTTTTCCCCCAAACTTTTCCCCCCCTTTTCCCCCAAAATCTTTTCCCCCAAAACTTTTTCCCCAAAACTTTCCCTCAAAACTTTTTCCCCCAAACCATTTCCCCCAAAACCATTTCCCCCAAAATCATTTTCCCCCAAAATCTTTTCCCCCAAAAACATTTCCCCAAAATCTTTTCCCCAAAATCATTTCCCCCAAAACCATTTCCCCCAAAATCTTTTCCCCCAAAATATTTCCCCAAAACCTTTCCCCCTTAAACTTTTCCCCCCAAACCATTTCCCCCCAAAACATTTTCCCCCCAAAACATTTTCCCCCCCAAACCATTTCCCCAAAACTTTTCCCCCAAACCCCAATCCCCACTCACCCTAACCCGTGACTTGACCCTTTTTGGGATTTTTGGGGCTTTTGGGATCTTCCTTTGCCCCCCTTGGGGTGAAACCTCCTCGCTGAAGATGCTGAAGGGAGTTTTGGGGAAAACCTTTGGGGCCAAAACGGATTTGGGGCTGCAGAACCCCAAAGATCTCGGGAGGTTTGAGTCCCAAACGCTGAAAATCTCCTCCAGTTTGGGGGGATTTGGGTTTGGGGTTTTGGCTTTGGGTTTGTGGGGTTTGGGTTTGGTGGGTTTGGGGGCGGTTTGGGGGATTTGGGGGCTTTTGGGGAGAATTTTGGGGCTTTTTGGGGCAGTTTTGGGGATTTTTAGGGTGGCTTGGGGGCTTTTGAGGAGGATTTTTGGGGCAGTTTTGGGGCTTTTAGGGGTTTTTGGGGCAATTTGGGGGCTTTTGGGGAACATTTTTGCGATTTTGGGGACAGTTTGGGGGATTTTGGGACTTTTAAAGGTGTTTTCAGGGCTTTCAGGGAGAATTTCGGGGCTTTTGGGGAGCATTTTAGGGATTTTGAGCGGTTTGACTTTTTGGGGTCCAACCTTGGCTTTTTGGGGTCCAACCTTGGCAGCTTTGGGACTTTTCTGCACCATTTTAGGACTTTTGGGAAGACTTTTAGGACCTTTTGGAAGCATTTTGGGACTTTTCAGAACCACTTTAGGACTTTTCTGCACCATTTTGGGACTTTTGGGAAGCATTTGGGGACTTCTGGGAAGATTTTTAGGACTTTTGGGAAGCATTTTGGGACTTTTTTGAAGCATTTTAGAACTTTTTGGAATCATTTTGGGACTTTTGGGAAGCATTTTGGGACTTTTTTGAAGCATTTTAGAACTTTTTGGAATCATTTTGGGACTTTTGGGAAGCATTTTGGGACTTTTGGGAAGATTTTTGGGACTTTTGGGAAGATTTTTAGGACTTTTGGGAAGATTTTTAGGACTTTTGGGAAGCATTTTGGAGCTCCTGATCGCTGGGATTTTTTGGGATCCGACCCCAGCCGTTTTTGGGGTTTTGGGAGGAATTTTTGGGGTTTTTTTGGAGGGTTTTGGGGTCCAACCCCGAGCCAGCAGCCTCTGGGGCTCGCAGCCCAACCCGGCAGCCAAGTGGCCCAAAGTGGCCACAGCTTTGGCCAGCAGCATGGTCGCCATGGCAACCCCCAAATCGGCCCTGGGGTTGGGGATTTGGGATCGCAGGAATTCCAACCCCAATTCCAAATTCTCATCCCAGGGGTGGGAAGGGTCAGCCAGGCTCTGCTGGGCTAGTGTGGAGTAAGCTGTGGCTACCAACTCGGCCTGGGGGGCTAGCAGGGGGGGTGGGGTGGGTTGGGAGGTTCTGGAAGGTTCTTTGGTACCAAAAATGTTCTGATTGCTGGGAAAATTCCTGTTTGGAAAGTTGTGATTTCCAGGAAAATTCCCGTTCTTGGAAAAGTCCAAATTCCCAGGAAATTCCCCATTTCCAGGTGGGTTTTTGTCCCTAGAAATGTCTCTGATCCCAGAAAATTCCCTATTTCCAGAAGGTTCCTCATTCCTGATGGAATCCCATCTTCCTGAGGTTCCCCCATTCCCAATCCCAAAAATCCTCTCCCTGTTCCCAATTCCATCCCTGCAGATTCCATCCCCATTCCCAAAAATCCTCTCCCCATCCCCATTCCCAGAAATCCCATTTCCATTCCCATTCCCTGGAATCTCATCCTCATCCCCATTCCTAAATCCTTTCCCAGGAATTCCATCTCCATTCCCAAATCCAGGAATCCTACTCCCAGAAATCCTCTCCCCATTCCCAATCCCATTCCCAACTCCATCCCCATTCCCACATTCATTCCCATTAATTCCATCCTTATTCCCAACTCCATTCCCAACTCCATTCCCAATCCCATTCCCAAAAATCCCATTCCCAAAACTCCTCTCCCCATTCCCACAAATCCCGTTGTCATTCTCAATCCCATTCCCAAAAATCCTATCCCCATTCCCATCCCCATTCCCAGAAATCCCATTCCCATTAATTCCATCCCCATTCCCAGAAATCCCATTCCCACTAATTCCATCTCCATTCCCAGAAATCCCATTCCCACTAATTCCATCTCCATTCCCAGAAATCCCATTCCCAGAAATCCCATTCCCACTAATTCCATCTCCATTCCCAGAAATCCCATTCCCATTAATTCCATCTCCATTCCCAGAAATCCCATTCCCAATCCCATCCCCACTAACCCCATTTCCCAAAACCCCACAATTCCCAAAAATCCTCTCCCCATTCCCAATAATCCCAACCCCATTCCCATTAATCCCAACCCCATTCCCAAAATTCCCATTCCCAATCCCATCAATCCCACCATTCCCCCAAATCCTCTCCCCATTCCCATCCATCCCAAAAACCCCCAAAATCCCCCAAATCCTCTCGGCCAGCCTCTCCCCAGCCCGTTTCCCCCTTTCCAGAACCTTCCACACCAGTGCCACCCCCTCTGATGTCCCCTGGGGTGTCCCCTGGGGTGTCCCCAATGTCCCCTGGGGTGTCCCCAGTGTCCCCCTGGCCCAGGCCAGCAGCCAGCGCAGCGCCAGCAGCTCCAGGATGGGATCAGAGCAAACCCCACAGGGACACCCCAAAGGGTGAGCCAGGAATTCCGGGAATTCCAGAACGTTCCTTTTCCCGGATTTTAGGGTGGGAGAGGCGGAGAGAGCGGCGGGATTGTCGGGGAGGGAGGGAGGGGAGAGGGAGAGCAGAGAGGGGCCGTGCAGGATTTGGGGTTCCTCCTCCTCCTCCTCCTCAGGGGGTTTGGGGTTTTTGGGGTTTTTGGGGTTTTGGGGGTTTGCAGGGGTTTTGGTGGTTTCAGGATTTTTGGGGGTTTTAGGGTTTTCAGGGTGGGTTTTGGGGTTTTTGGAGTTTTTGGGGTTTTGGGGGTTTGTAGGGTTTTGGGTGGTTTCAGGATTTTTGGGGTTTTTAGGATTTTCAGGAATTTTGGGGGTTTTGGGGTTTTTGAGGTTTTGGGGATTTTTGGGGTTTTCGGAATGGTTTCGGGGGTTTTTGGGATTTTGGGGATTTTTGGGGTTTTTGGGGTTTTCAGGGTTTTGAGCATTTTTGGTGGTTTCAGGATTTTTGGGGTTTTGGGGATTTTCGGGGTTTTTGGCGTTTTCAGAATTTTTGGGGTTTTCAGGATGAGGTTTTGGGTTTTCTGGGTGGAATTTCTGCAGGTGGATCTTGGATCGGAGAGGAGGGTGGGGAGGAAGTTTGGGAGCTGCAGAGAGAGGGAGAGAGAGAAATTAGGATTTCCTGTCCCAAAAAGAGACCTAAAAAGCTTTTAGTTGGATCCCCAGTTGGATCCCAAAAAAAAAATTGGCTCTAAAAAAACTTGATCCCAAAAAAACCCTGGAGCAAACCCTGTTCCCAATTTGGGATTTTCCAGCCTAAAAAGGGGTTCAGAAATCTAGATCCCAAAAAAAATGGATCCCAAAAAGAACTGGATCTGGAAAAACTTGGATCCAAAAAACTCTGGAGCCCCAAAAACCTACAGCAAACTCTATTCCAAATTTGGGATTTTCCAGCCTAAAAAGAGGTTCAGAAATCTGGATCCCAAAAAACCTAGATCCCAAAAAAAACCTGGATCCCAAAAAGAACTGGATCCCAAAAAACCTGGAGCCCAAAAAGAACTGGATCCCCAAAAACCTGGATCCAACTCTGTTCCAAATTTGGGATTTTCCAGCCCAAAAAGGGTTTCAGAAATCTGGATCCCAAAAACCTGGATGCCGAAAAAACCTGGATCCCAAAAACCTGGATCCAACTCTGTTCCAAATTTGGGATTTTTGGGATCCCCAGACTGGAACAAATGGGATTTTTGGGATCCCCAGACTGGGATAACTGGGATCTCTAGGATTCCCAGACTGGGATTTTTGGGATCTCTAGGATTCCCAAACTGGGATTTCTGGGATTTTTGGGATCCCCAGATCAAGATAATTAGGATTTTGGGGATTTTTGGGATCCCAGAACTCACCAGGATGAGGCTGGAGGTGGGAATGGCTTAACTCTGGAATTTCCCATTCCCAAACTGGGAAAACTGGGATTTCTGTGATCCCCAGACTGGGATTTCTGGGATTTTTGGGATCCCCAGACCAAGATAATTAGGATTTTTGGGATCCCCAGACCAAGATAATTAGGATTTTTGGGATTTCTGGGAACACCAAACCAGGATTTTGGGGATTTTTGGAAACCCAGAACTCACCAGGATGAGGCTGAAGGTGGGAGTTGCTCAGCTCTGGAATTTCCCATTCCCAAACTGGGATTTTTGGGATTTTTTGGGATCCCCAGACCGGAATAACTGAGATTTTTGGGATCCCCAGACTGGGATTTATGGGATTTCTGGGAATTTTGGGATTTCTGTGCTCACCAGGCTGGGGCTGCAGCAGGAACAGGGAATGCTGCAGGTGGGAATTGCTCAGCTCTGGAATTTCCCATTCCCAAACTGGGATAAACTGGGATTTTTGGGATTCCCAAATTTAGATTTCTGGGATTTTTGGGATCTCCAGACTGGGATTTTTGGGATTTCTGGGATTTCTGTGCTCACCAGGCTGGGGCTGCAGCAGGAACAGGGAATGCTGCAGGTGGGAGTTGCTCAGCTCTGGAATTTCCCATTCCCAAACTGGGATAACTGGGATTTTTGGGATTCCCAAATTTAGATTTCTGGGATTTTTGGGATTTCTGGATTTTTGGGATTTCTGGGCTCACCAGGTTGAGGCTGCAGCAGGAACAGGGAATGCTGCAGGTGGGAATTGCTCAGCTCTGTCTCTCCCTGCAGTAATTCCAGCTGAGATTTCAGCACCAGGAACTCTGTGCACCTGGGAAAAAAATGGGAAAAATTGGGAAAAAGCAGGAAAATTAGGAAAAAACTGGGAAAATTGGGAAAATATCACTCGGATCCTCCTCCACACAGCCTCTGGAGCAGGAAGGGAGGTGGGAATGAATTCCCATTTTCACCTGAATCCTTTCTCAGTGGTGTTTTATCTCTCATTCCTGAATGATCCCAATCCTGATCCCAAATCTGATCCCTGAATTATCCCATTCCTGAATGATCCCATTCCTGATCCCAATCCTGATCCCAAGTGATTCCAATCCTGATCCCAAATCTGATCCCATTCCTGAATGATCCCAAATGATCCCAATCCTGATCCCGAATTATCCCAATCCTGAATGATCCCAATCCTGATCCTGAATGATCCTAATTCCAAACCCAATCCCATTCCTGAATGATCTGAATCCCAAATGATCCCAATCCCATTTCTGAATGATCCCAATTCCAACCCCAATCCTGATCCCGAATTATCCCAATCTTGAATTATCCCAATCCTGATCCTGAATGATCCTAATTCCAATCCCAATCCCATTCCTGAATGATCCCAATCCCAAATGGTCCCAATCTCATTCCTGAATGATCCCAATTCCAACCCCTATCCTGATCCCAAATGATCCCAATCCTGAATGATACCAATCCTGAATTATCCCAATCCTGATCCTGAATGATCCCAATCCAAATCAATTCCAATCAACCCAAATCAATCCCAAATCGATCCCAATCCCATTCCCAACCCCAAATGCTCACCAGGGGGTGTCCATCAGGTGCCCAGCCATGCCCAGCCCCTGGCAGCAGAACAACCTGGCACAGCTCATTGATCCCAATCCCCATTGATCCCAATCCCAGTCTCAATCAATCCAAATCAATCCCAAAGGACCCCAAATGATCCTGAATGACCCCAAATCAATCCCAAATGACCCCAAATCGATCCCAAATGACCCCAAATCCTCACCAGGGAGTGGTGTAGAGGTGCCCAGCCATGCCCAGCCCCTGGCAGCAGAATGCCCTGGCCTGGCACAGCTCATTGATCCCAATCCCAATCGATCCCAATTTCAATCCCAATCAATCACAATCAACCATAATCAATTATAATCAATCCCAATCGATCCCAATCCCACTCCCAACCCCAAATGCTCACCAGGGGGTGTCCATCAGGTGCCCAGCCAGCCCCAGCCCCTGGCAGCAGAAGGCCCTGGCCTGGCACAGCTCATTGATCACAAATCCCAATCAATCCAATCTCAATTCTGATCAATCCCAATTGATCCCAATCAATCCCAATCAATTACAATCAATTATAATTGATCCCAAATGACCCCAAATGCTCACCAAGGGGTGTCCATCAGGTGCCCAGCCATGCCCAGCCCCTGGCAGCAGAAGGCCCTGGCCTGGCACAGCTCATTGATCCCAATCCCCATTGATCCCAATCAACCCCAATCGATCCCAAATGATCCCAAATGATCCCAAATGACCCCAAATGATCCTGAATGACCCCAAATCGATCCCAAGTGACCCCAAATGCTCACCAGGGGGTGTCCATCAGGTGCCCAGCCATGCCCAGCCCCAGCAGCAGAAGGCCCTGGCCTGGCACAGCTCATTGACCCCAATCCCAATCGATCCCAATCAATCCCAATTGATCCCAATCAATTATAATCAATTATAATCAATTATAATCCTGATCCCAAATGACCCAAATGCTCACCAGGGGGTGTCCATCAGGTGCCCAGCCATGCCCAGCCCCTGGCAGCAGAATGCCCTGGCCTGGCACAGCTCATTGATCCCAATCCCAATCGATCCCAATTTCAATCCCAATCAATCCTGATCAATTATAATCAATCCCAAATGATCCCAAATCGATCCCAATCCCATTCCCAACCCCAAATGCTCACCAGGGGGTGTCCATCAGGTGCCCAGCCAGTCCCAGCCCCTGGCAGCAGAATGCCCTGGCCTGGCACAGCTCATTGATCACAAATCCCAATCAATCCCAATCTATCCCAATCGATCCCAAATGATCCTGAATGACCCCAAAATGACCCCAAATGGCCCCAAATCGATCCCAAATGACCCCAAATCCTCACCAGAGGGTGCCCTGGAGGAGCCCAGCCACGCCCAGCCCCTGGCAGCAGAAGGCCCTGGCCTGGCACAGCTCATTGACCCCAATCCCAATCGATCCCAATCGATCCCAAATGATCCTGAATGACCCCAAAATGACCCCAAATGACCCCAAATGCTCACCAGGGCATGGTGTAGAGGTGCCCAGCCAGTCCCAGCCCCTGGCAGCAGAAGGCCCTGGCCTGGCACAGCTCATTGATCCCAATCCCCATTGATCCCAATCCCAATCAACTATAATAAATTATAATCGATCCAAATCAATCCCAATCAATTATAATCAATCCCACTCGATCCCAAATGACCCCAAAATGACCCCAAATGACCCCAAATGCTCACCAGGGGGTGTCCTGGAGGTGCCCAGCCAGTCCCAGCCCCTGGCAGCAGAAGGCCCTGGCCTGGCACAGCTCATTGATCCCAATCCCAAATCATCCCAACCAATCCCAATCAATTATAATCAATTATAATTGACCCCAATCAATCCAAACTAATCCCAAATGACCCCAATCCTCACCAGGGGGTGTCCATCAGGTGCCCAGCCAGTCCCAGCCCCTGGCAGCAGAAGGCCCTGGCCTGGCACAGCTCCTCCTGCCTGGCCAGCAGCTCGGCCAGCCGCCGGCAGCAGCTCAGCGAGTCGCCCAGCAGTGACCACTTGAGCACCAGAGAGTCACCTGGGGGGGAAAAATGGGGAAAACAGAGGGATTGGGATGGGGAAAATGGGAAAAACAGCAGGAATGTTCCTGGAACCATTCCCCCAGTCCTTCCCAAAGAACCCAATCCATTCCCAACGAACCAAACTCATTCCAGAGGATCCCAAAGGATCCAAACTCATTCCAGAGGTTTCCAGAAGAACCAAACTCATTCTCAGAGATTCCCAATCCTTCCCTGAGGATCCAAACTCATTCCAGAGGATCCCAACAGGAACCAAAGCCATTCCAAAGGTTCCAAACTCATTCCCAAAGGATCCAAACTCATCCCAGAGGTTTCCACAAGAACCAAACTAATTCTCAGAGATTCCCAATCCTTCCCTGAGGATCCAAACTCATTCCAGAGGATCCCAAAAGCACCAAACTCATTCCAGAGGATCCAAACTCATTCCTGAAGCTCCCAATCCTTCCCAGAGGATCCAAACTCATTCCCAAAGGACCCAACCCCCTTCCCAATCCTTCCCAAATGTTCCAACCCCATTCCCAGTTTCCCAAACGTTCCAACCCCACTCCCAGTCCCCACTCCCAGTTCCCCATTCCCTGTCCCCATTCCCAGTCCCAGTTCCCAGTCCCCACTCCCAGTTTCCCAAAGGACCCAACCCCACTCCCAGTCCCCACTCCCAGTGCCCACTCCCAGTTCCCCACTCCCAGTCCCCACTCCCAGTGCCCCATTCCCAGTTCCCACTCCCAGTGCCCCATTCCCAGTTCCCACTCCCAGTTTCCCAAAGGACCCAACCCCACTCCCAGTCCCCACTCCCAGTGCCCCATTCCCAGTTCCCACTCCCAGTTTCCCAGAGGTTCCAACCCCATTCCCAGTTTCCCAAAGGATCCAACCCCACTCCCAGTTCCCATTCCCAGCTCCCCATTCCCAGTCTCCCAGAGGTTCCATCCCAGTCCCCAGTTCCCACTACCAGTTCCCCAAAGGTTCCAACCCCATTCCCAGTTCCCCATTCCCAGTCCCCAGTTCCCCCACTCCCAGTTCCCCACTATTCCCAGTCCCTCACCGCTCTGGGGCTCCTCAGCTCTCACAGCCCTGGCAGATCCCAGCAGCTCACTGCCCAGCAGCAACACCAGCACACTCCTCAGCAGCTTCTGGGCTTCCAGCAGAGCCACCCTGGGGCTGCTCCAGCCTGGAACAACGGGAGAACAGCGGCCTGAGCGTTCCTGGGATCATCCTCATCCTCATCATCCTCATCATCCTCATCATCCTCATCCCAACCCAAATTCCCTTCTTCTCCTCCTCCCGATCCTGAATTCTCTCCTCCTCCTCCTCCTCCTCAGGGCAAAGCTTCCTCCCAGTCCCTAATTCCCTTCTCCTCCTCCTCCCGATCCTGAATTCTCTCCTCCCTCTGAATCCTGGATCTGCCCTTCCTCTTCAACCCATCCCAAATTCCCTTCTCCCTCCTCCTCCTCCTCATCCCAAACTCTCCCTCTTCCTCTTCTTTCCCTTTTCCTCCACATCCCAAACTCTTTGCCTTCTCATCCCAAACTCCCTTTCTCCTCATTCCCAAACTCTCTCAGTCTTCATCCCAAACCCTCTTCCTCCCCATCCCAAACTCTCTCTTCCTCTTCCTCCCCATCCCAAACTCTCTCTTCCTCTTCCTCCCCATCCCAAACTCTCTCTTCCTCTTCCTCCCCATCCCAAACTCTCTCTTCCTCTTCCTCCCCATCCCAAACTCTCTCTTCCTCTTCCTCCACATCCCAAACTCTCTCTTCCTCTTCCTCCCCATCCCAAACTCTCTCTTCCTCTTCCTCCCCATCCCAAACTCTCTCTTCCTCTTCCTCCCCATCCCAAACTCTCTCTTCCTCTTCCTCCCCATCCCAAACTCTCTCTTCCTCTTCCTCCCCATCCCAAACTCTCTCTTCCTCTTCCTCCTCATCCCAAACTCTCTCTTCCTCTTCCTCCTCATCCCAAACTCTCTCTTCCTCTTCCTCCTCATCCCAAACTCTCTCTTCCTCTCCCTCCTCATCCCAAACTCTCCCTTCCTCCCCATCCAAACTCTCTTCCTCCCCATCCCATCCCAAATCTCCTCCTCTTCCTCTCCTTCCTCATCCCAAACTCACCCTCTTTGTCATCCCAAACTCTCTCCCTCTTCGTCCCAAACTCTTCCTCTTCATTCCCAAATTTCCTCTTCCTCTTCATCCCAAACCCTCTTTTTCTCCTCATCCCAAACCCTCCCTCCTTTTTGTCATCCCAAACTCTTTCTTTCCCTCCTCACCCTAAACTCTTTCCCTCTTCATCCCAAACTCTTTGCCTTTTCCGCTTCACCCCAAACTCTGTCCCTTTTCATTCCCAAACTCTCTTTCTCCCCATCCCAAACTCCCTCCTTCCTTGTCTTCATCCCAAACTCTTTCCCTCTTCCTCCTCATCCCAAACTCTCCTTTCCCATCCCAAACTCCCTCCCTCTTGTTCCTTTTCACCACAAATTCTCCCTCCTCATCCCAAACTCTTTCCCTCTTCATCTCAAACATTCTTTCTCTTCCTCCTCTTCCCAAATTCTCCCTCCTCATCCCAAAGCCTTTCCCTCTTCCTCCTCATCCCAAACTCTTTTCCTCTTCCTCCTCATCCCAAAGCCTTTCCCTCTTCCTCCTCATCCCAAACTCTTTTCCTCTTCCTCCTCCTCATCCCAAACTCTCTTCCTGTTGTTCCTCCTCACCCCAAAGCCTCCCCAACCCCAAATCCCACAGACCGTGCCGCAGGATGTCCTGGCGCAGTGACTGTCCCAGCTGGGCTAGCGGCAGCTCCAGCACGGTAGCCACGAGCTGCAGCCGCTCAGCCCTGGCCAGGAACCAGGCCTTGGTGGCCCTGAGGCTGCTGGGCTCCTGCAGGGCTTCCTGCAGCAGGGAGACGGCCTGGGGTACCTGCCAATGGGGGAAATTTGGGATTGATTGGGGTTGGTGGGGTCAGAGTGAGTCACTGATTAGCAATTGCTGCATCCTAATTCTCTGATTCCCTCATCCCAATCCCAAATCCCTCCATCCCAATTCCTCAATTCCCTCATCCCAATTCCCTGATTCCCTCATCCCAATCCCAAATCCCTCCATCCCAATTCCCTGATTCCCTCAATCCTAATTCCTCTATTCCCTCATCCCAATTCCCTGATTCCCTCATCCCAATCCCAAATCTCTCAATCCCAATTCCCTGATTCCCTCACCCTGATCCTGCCATCCCAATTCCCTGATTCCCTCAATCCTAATTCCCCAATTCCCTCAACCCAATCCCAATTCCCTCATCCCAATCCCAGTTCCTCTATTCCCCTCATCCCAATCCCATTCCCCTCATCCAAATCCCTCCATCCCAATCCCAATTCCCTCACCCTGGTTCTGTCAGTCCCACTCCCTGATTAACAGTTCCTGCATCCCAATTCCCTGATTCCCTCAATCCCAATTCCCCAATTCCCTCATCCCAATTCCCCCATCCCAATCCCAATTCCTCTATTCCCTCATCCTAATTACCTCACCCTCATCCTGTCAGATCAATTCCCTGATTAACAATTCCTGCATCCCAATTCCTTCATCCCAATCCCATTCCCCTCATCCCCATCCCAATTCCTGCATCCCAATTCCCCAGTTCCCTCCATCCCAATCCCACTTCCTCTATTCCCTCATCCCAATTCCCTCACCCTGGTCCTGTCAGCCCCATTCCCTGATTAACAGTTCCTGCATCCCAATTCCCTGATTCCCTCAATCCCAATCCCAATTCCCTCACCCTGATCCTGCCATCCCTATTCCCTGATTCCCTCAATCCCAATTCCTCTATTCCCTCATCCCAATCCCAATTCCCTCAATCCCAATCCCAATTCCCTCACCCTGGTCCTGCCATCCCAATCCCAATTCCCTCATCCCAATTCCCTCATTCCAATCCCAATTCCTCTATTCCCCCATCCCAATTCCCCAATTCCCTGATTCCCTCATCCCAATCCCAATTCCCTCACCCTGCTTCTGTCAACCCCATTCCCTGATTAACAATTCCTGCATCCCAATTCCTCAATTCCCTCACCCTGATCTTGCCATCCCAATCCCTCTATTCCCTCATCCCAATTCCCTCCATCCCAATTCCCTCACCCTGATCCTTCCATCCCAATCCCCCTAATTCCCTCATCCCAATCCCAAATCCCTGATTAACAATTCCTGCATCCCAATCCCCCAACCCAAATCCCCTCATCCCAATTCCCCTCAATCCTAAATCCCCTCATCCCAATCCTTGCATCCCAATTCCCTGATTCCCTCATCTCTATTCCTCCATCCCAATTCCCCCAATCCCAATCCCCATATCCCAAATCCCTCATCCCAATTCCACATCTCATTCCCCTTATCCCAAATCCCTCATCCAATCCCCTCATCCCAATCCCAAATCTCTCCATCCCAATCCCTATATTCCCATATCCCAAATCCCTCACCCCACTCCCCTCACCCCAAATTCCCTTATCCCAAATTCCCCATATCCCAAATCCCATATTTTTTGGGAATTCCCATATCCCACCTTCCCCTGCAGGCAGATCCCAAATCCCTCCATCCCAAATCCCCCAATCCCAAATCCCTCCATCCCAATCTCCATATCCCAAATCCCTCAATCCCAAATCCTTCCATCCCAAATCCCATATTTTTTCAGGAATTCCCATATCCCATCTTTCCCTGCAGGCAAATCCCAAATCCCTCCATCCCAAATCCCCCAATCCCAAATCCCATATTTTTGGGAATTTCCCACCTTCCCCTGCAGGCAGATCCCAAATCCCCCAATCCCAAATCCCTCCATATCCCAAATCCCCCAATGCCAAATCCCAATATTTTTGGGAATTTCCCACCTTTCCTTGCAAGTAGATCCCAAATCCCTCCATATCCCAAATCCCTCTATCCCAAATCTCCCAATCACATTTCCTCAATCCCAAATCCCATATTTTTTTGGATTTCCCCACCTTTCCCTGCAGGCAGATCCCAAATCCCCCCAATCCCAAATCCCCTAATCCCAATCTCCATATCGCAAATTCCATATTTTTTGGGATTTTCCCACCCTTCCCAGCAGGCTGATCCCAAATCTCTCAATCCCAAATCCCCCAAATCCCAATATTTTTTGGGATTTTCCCACCATTCCCAGCAGGCAGATCCCAAATCCCTCCATCCCATTTCCCCAACCCCAAATCCCATATTTTTGGGAATTTCCCACCTTTCCCTGCAGTGAGATCCCAAATCCCACAATCCCAAATCCCTCCATATCCCAAATCCCCTAATCCCAATCTTCATATCCCAAATCCCATATTTTTGGGGATTTTCCCACCTTTCCCTGCAGGTAGATCCCAAATCCCCCAATCCCAAATCCCCCAATCCCAAATCCCCCAAATCCCAAATCCCCCAAATCCCATATTTTTGGGATTTCCCCACCTTTCCCTGCAGGCTGATCCCAAATCCCCCCATCCCATTTCCCCGATCCCAAATCCCATATTTTTGGGATTTCCCACCTTCCCCTGCAGGCAGTTCCCAAATCCCCCAATCCCAAATCCCAATATTTTTGGGATTTTCCCACCTTCCCCTGCAGGCAAATCCCAAATCCCCCAATCCCAAATCCCTCCATATCCCAAATCCCCTAATCCCAATCTTCATATCCCAAATCCCAATATTTTTGGGAATTTCCCACCTTCCCCTGCAGAGAGATCCCAAATCCCAAATCCCATATTTTTGGGGATTTCCCACCTTCCCCTGCAGGCAGATCCCAAATCCCCCGATCCCAAATTCCTCCAAATCCCCAAATCCCTCCATCCCAAATCCCTCCATCCCAAATCCCATATTTTTTGGGATTTTCCCACCCTTCCCTGCAGAGAGATCCCAAATCCCCCAATCCCAAATCCCCCAAATCCCATATTTTTGGAATTTCCCACCTTCCCCTGCAGGCAGATCCCAAATCCCCCAATCCCAAATCCCGTATTTTTTTGGAATTTCCCACCTTTCCCTGCAGAGAGATCCCAAATCCCCCAATCCCAAATCCCTCCATATCCCAAATCCCCTAATCCCAATCTCCGTATCCCAAATCCCAATATTTTTGGAATTCCCACCTTTCCCTGCAAGAAGATCCCAAATCCCCCAGCCCCAAATCCCCAAATCCCATATTTTTGGGATTTTCCCACCTTTCCCTGCAGAGAGATCCCAAATCCCACAATCCCAAATCCCCAAATCCCGTATTTTTTGGGAAATTCCCACCTTTCCCTGCAGGCAGATCCCAAATCCCCCAATCCCAAATCCCTCCATATCCCAAATCCCTCCATATCCCATTCCCCTTATCCCAAATCCCCCAATCCCAAATCCCATATTTTTGGGAATTTCCCACCTTCCCCTGCAGAGAGATCCCAAATCCCCCAATCCCAAATCCCAATATTTTTTGGGATTTTCCCACCTTTCCCTGCAGGCAAATCCCAAATCCCCCAATCCCAAATCCCCCAAATCCCAATATTTTTGGGATTTCCCACCTTCCCCTGCAGGCAGCACAGGTGACTCCTCAGCAGGATCCTGGAATGTTTCAGCAGCAAAAACTGGGAATCCTCAATTCCCAAATCCTTATCCAGGAAAAATTCCAACTTCTCCAGGAAAATCTGGGAATTTTAACCCAAAAATTAGAGATTTGATCCCAAAAATTCCATTTAGGAGAAAATTCCCAAATCCTCATCCAGGAAAATATGGGAATTTTAACCCAAAAATTAGAGATTTGATCCCAAAAATCCCAGTCTGGAAAAGTTCCAGCTGCTCCAGGAAAATCTGGGAATTTAACCCAAAAATTAGAGATTTGATCCCAAAAATTCCATTTAGGAGAAAATTCCCAAATCCTCATCCAGGAAAATATGGGAATTTCAACATGAAAATGAGAGCTTTGATCCCAAAAATCTCACCCAGGAAAAATTCCAACTGCTCCAGGAAAATCTGGGAATTTAACCCAAAAATGAGAACTTTTATCCCAAAAATCTTAAATTTAATAAAAACAATTTTAAAATAATATAATAAAAAACAAAATAGCGAAAAAAAAGTTTAAAATAAAATAATAATAATAAAAATAATTCCTAGGAGAAAATTCCTACATCCTCATCTAGGGAAATCTGGGAATTTTAACCCAAAAATGAGAGATTTGATCCCAAAAATCTCATCCAGGGAAAATTCCTAAATCCTCATCCAGGGAAAATTCCAGCTGCTCCAGGAAAATCTGGGAATTCTGACCCAAAAATGAGAGCTTTGACCCAAAAATCCCATCCTGGAAAAGTTCCAACTGGTCCAGGAAATCTAGGAATTCCAACCCAAAAATAGAGGAGATTTGATCCCAAAAATCTTAAATTTAATAAAAATCCCATTTAGGAGAAAATTCCTAAATCCTCCAGGAAAAATCTGGGAATTCTGACCCAAAAATGATCCCAAAAATCCTAAATTCAATAAAAATAATAATAAAATAAAGTAATAAAATAATAAAAAATAAATACTAAAATAATAAAATTAAAATAACAAGATTAAAAATACAACAATAAAATAATAAAAAATGAAACAAAGTAATACCATAATAAAAATAAATAATAAAATAATAAAAATAAGATGATTAAATAATTTTAAAAAATAAAATAGAGTAATAACATAATAAAAAATAAATAATAAAATAATAAAAATAAAATTAAATATTAATAAAATAATAAAAATAAAAATAAACTAATAAAATTAAAGTAGTAAAATAATTAAACAATAAATAAAATAGTATACATAACAAAATAAATTAATAAAAAAATTAAAAATAAAACAATAAAATAACAAATAGACAAAAGAACAATAAAATAATAATAAAAATTAATAATAAATAACAAAAATTTTAATAAATTAAATTAAAAATTAAACTAAATTACTAATAAAATTAATAAAAAACAATAAGAAGAATTCCCAGGAGGAAATTCAGATTACCTGAGCTTGGTGAGGACATTCCAGCCTCAGGAGGATTTTACAGATTTCACAGAGAGAGTTGGAAATTCCCAAATTGTCACCAAAACGTTGGCAGAGAGAGAGGAGGAGCTGCAGGCTCTGCAGGGCCTGGAGGGGCTGGGGGAAAATATAGAAAAATTATATATTTTAATTGTATTTTATATATATATATATGATAATATATGTGTTATTTTAGTTTCTATTTATATTATGTATATTATATATATTATTTATTAAAATATACAGGAAAATAGGGGAAAAATGGGGAAATTGTGGGGAAATTATGGGGGAAAAAGTGGGGAAAAATAAATATGGAGGAAAATATGGGAAAGGAAAATAAATAGGGAAAAAGAAAATAAATATGGGGAAAATAAATATGAAAGGAAAATAAATATGGGGAAAGGAAAATAAATATGGGGAAAAGAAAGAAAATATGGGGAAAAGAAAGAAAATATGGGGAAAAGAAAGTAAATATGGGGAAAAGAAAGTAAATATGGGGAAAAGAAAGTAAATATGGGGAAAAAAAGTAAATATGGGGAAAGAAAATAAATATGGGGAAAAGAAAGAAAATAAATATGGGGAAAGGAAAATAAATATGGGGAAAGGAAAATAAATATGGGGAAAAGAAAAATATGGGGAAAGGAAAATAAATATGGGGAAAAGAAAGTAAATATGGGGAAAGGAAAATAAATATGGGGAAAGGAAAATAAATATGGGGAAAAGAAAGTGAAAAAAATCTGAAAAAAAGGTGAAAAAAATCCGGAAAAAAATCCGAAAAAAATTCCGAAAAAAAGAGAAAAGAAGAAGGAGAAAAGAAGAAGGAGAAAAGAAGAAGGAGAAAAGAAGAAGGAGAAAAGAAGAAGGAGAAAAGAAGAAGGAGAAAAGAAGAAGGAGAAAAGAAGAAGGAGAAAAGAAGAAGGAGAAAAGAAGAAGGAGAAAAGAAGAAGGAGAAAAACAGGAGGAAAAAACAGGAGGAAAAAGAGAAAAAAAAAAAAGAGAAAAAAGGAAAAAAAAAAGAGAGAAAAAAAGAGGAAAAAACCCGAAAAAAAAGAGGAAAAAACCCCAAAAAAACCAAAAGAAAAAAACCAAAAAAAAAAAACCCCCAAAACCCCCCAAAACGCTGCTGGAAGCTGCAGGGGATGCTGGCAGTGGGTCTGACCTGGGCGTGGAGCAGGAAGAGGGAGGTGAGGAGCTGCAGGGAGCTTTTGGTTTGCTCGGAGCTGCGCAGGTTGGGAATTCCAGGATTTTCCAGGAGTTGAGTCCAGAGGGAGAGAGCTTCGCCCAGGGGCTGGGTCAGGGCTGGGGAGAACATGGGGTTAGAGGTTTGGGAAATTGGAGCCCAAAAATGGGAATTCCTAAAAAAATACCCCAAAAAATGGGGTTAGAGATTTGGGAAATTGGAGCCCAAAAAATGGGGATTTCTAAAAAAAATACCCAAAAATTCCCAAAAAATGGGAAATTCCCAAAAAAAAAATCCCAAAAAAATGGGGTTAGAGATTTGGGAAATTGGAGCCCAAAAAATGGGAATTCCCAAAAAAAATGGGGTTAGAGCTCAAAAAAATGGGAATTCCCAAAAAAATCCCCAAAGAAATGGGGATTCCCAAAAAAAAAAAATCCCAAAAAAATGGGGATTCCAAAAAAAAAAAAAATCCCAAAAAAATGGGGTTAGAGATTTGGGAAATTGGAGCCCAAAAAATGGGGATTCCCAAAAAAAAAAATCCCAAAACAATGGGGTTAGAGATTTGGGAAATTGGAGCCCAAAAATGGGGAATTCCTAAAAAAAATCCCCCAAAAAAATGGGGTTAGAGATTTGGGAAATTGGAGCCCAAAAATGGGGAATTCCTAAAAAAAATCCCCCAAAAAAATGGGGTTAGAGATTTGGGAAATTGGAGCCCAAAAATGGGGATTCCTAAAAAAAATACCCAAAAAATTCGCAAAAAATGGGAATTCCCAAAAAAAATGCCCAAAAAAATGGGGATTCCTAAAAAAAATCCCCAAAAAAATGGGGATTCCCAAAAAAAATCCCCAAAAAATGGGGATTCCTAAAAAAAAAAATCCCAAAAAATGGGGATTCCAAAAAAAAAATGGGGTTAGAGATTTGGGAAATTAGAGCCCAAAAATGGGGATTCCTAAAAAAAATACCCAAAAAATTCCCAAAAAATGGGAATTCCCAAAAAAAATCCCCCAAAAAATGGGGATTCCCAAAAAAAAAATCCCAGAAAAATCGGGTTAGAGATTTGGGAAATTAGAGCCCAAAAATGGGGATTCCCAAAAAAAATACCCCAAAAAATGGGGTTAGAGATTTGGGAAATTAGAGCCCAAAAAATGGGGAATTCCCAAAAAAAATTACCCCAAAAAAATGGGGATTCCCAAAAAAAATCCCCCAAAAAATGGGAATTCCTAAAAAAAATCCCCCAAAAAATGGGGTTAGAGATTTGGGAAATTGGAGCCCAAAAAATGGGAATTCCTAAAAAAAATACCCAAAAAAATGGGAATTCCCCAAAAAAAAATCCCCAAAATATGGGAATTCTCAAAAAAAACAAAAAAAAGGGAATTCCCCCCAAAAAAATCCAAAAAATGGGGTTAGAGCCCAAAAAAGGGGAATTCCCCCAAAAAAATGAGAATTCCCCCCAAAAAAATCCCAAAACATGGGAATTCCCCCAAAAAATGGGGTTAGAGCCCAAAAAAAAGGGAATTCCCAAAAAAAATCCCCCCAAAAAATGGGAATTCCCAAAAAAAAAAATCCAAAAAAAATGGGAATTCCCAAAAAAAACCCCAAAAACTGGGGTTAGAGCTCAAAAATGGAAATTCTCCAAAAAAAATCCAAAAAAAAAGAGAACTCCAAAAAAAAAAATGGGGTTAGAGCCCAAAAAAAATGGGAATTCCCCAAAAAAAATTCCAAAAAATGGGAATTCCCCCTTAAAAAATGGGGTTAGAGCCCAAAAAAATGGGAATTCCCAAAAGAAATCCCTCAAAAAATGGGAATTCCCAAAAAAAATCCCCAAAAAAAGGGAATTCCCAAAAAAATCTCAAAAAAAAGGAATTCCCCGAAAAAATGGGGTTAGAGCCCAAAAAATGGGAATTCCCCAAAAAAAATCCCCAAAAAAGGGAATTCCCAAAAAAAATCCCAAAAAAATGGGGTTAGAGCCCAAAAAAATGGGAATTCCCAAAATAAAATCCCCCCAAAAATGGGAATTTCCAAAAAAAAATCCCAAAAAAATGGGAAAATGAAAAAAAAAAATGGAATTCCCGAAAACAATCTCAAAAAAATGGGGTTAGAGTCCAAAAAATGGGAATTTCCCAAAAAAATGGAGTTAGAGCCCAAAAAATGGGAATTCCCAAAAAACCCCCCAAAAAAATCCCCAAAAAATGGGAATTCCCAAAAAATATCCCCAAAAAATGGAGTTAGATCCCAAAAAAATTGGGTTAGAGCCCAAAAAAAATTGTGGTTTTGGGGTGGGATGGGCTTGGGATCCCAAAAATCTCTTCCCAATCCTCCAGGATCCCAAAAAAATCTCTTCCCACCCTAAAAAAATCCCAAAGAATCCCCTTTCTGCCCCTCCAGAATCCCAACAAATCCCATAAAAAACCCTTCCAACCTACTCTCCCTCATCCCAAAAATCCCTTCCCACCCCTCCAGCCTCCCAAAAATTCCCATAAAACCCTTTCCCACCCCTCCAGAATCCCCCAAAAAAAAACCCTTTCCACTCTCCAGGATCCCAAAAAATCTCTTCCCAATCTAAAAGAATCCCAAAAAATCTCTTCCCAACCCTCCAAAATCCCCATAAAATCCCTTCCCACCCCTCCAGAATCCCAAAAATCCCATAAAATCCCTTCCCACCACCCCATCCTCCCAAAAATTCCCCAAAAATTCCCTTCCCACCCATCCAGAATCCCCAAAATTCCCCTAAAACCCACCCCCAAACCCAAAACCCAAATCCCTTCCCACCCCTCCAAAATCCCATAGAACTCCTTCCAGCCTCCCGAAAAATCCCCAAAAATCCCTTCCAGCCTCCTCCCTCATCCCACAAATCCCCTTCCCACCCCTCCAGAATCCCAAAAAATCCCAAAAACTCCCTTCCCACCCCTCCAAAATCCCATAAAACTCCTCCCAGCTTCCCGAAAAATCCCAAAAAACCCTCCAAAATCCCATAAAATCCCTTCCCACCCCTCCAGAATCCCCAAAAATCCCATTCCCAATACTCCACAATTCCCAAAATTCCCAAAAATTCCCTTCCCACCCCTCCAAAATCCCATAAAACTCCTCCCAGCTTCCCGAAAAATCCCAAAAAACCCTCCAAAATCCCATAAAATCCCTTCCCACCCCTCCAGAATCCCCAAAAATCCCATAAAATCCCATAAATTCCCTTCCCACCCCTCATCCCCCCCAAACCCCCCAAATCCCATTCCTTTGGGATCTCACCCCGATGTTTCTCCAGGCTGCAGTCGATTCCATCCCAAAGCTCTTCTCCCCATTTCCCCTCCAACCCCAAATCGTTCAGTTCTGGAACTTTCTGCAGCTCAGCTCTGCCGCGCCGCTGCCGAGCCACGCTCTGGGGTTTGGGATTTGGGGACGGATTTGGGGTCAGATTTGGGATTTGGGGTCAGGGATCGGATTTGGGGTCAGGGATTGGGATTTGATTTGGGGATTTGGGGTTGGATTTGGGATTAGATTTGGGATTTGGGGATTGGGATTGGATTTGGGATCAGATTTGGGTTGGGATGGGATTTGGGGGTTGGGATTGGATTTGGGATCAGATTTGGGGTTTGGGATCAGGGATCGGATTTGGGATTGGATTTGGGATTTGGGGTCGGATTTGGGATTGGATTTGGGGTTGGATTTGGGGATTGGGATTGGACTTGGGGATTGGGATTGGATTTGGGGATTGGGACTGGATTTGGGGATTGGGATTGGATTTGGGGTCGGATTTGGGATCGGATTTGGGGTCTGGGACAGGATTTGGGGATTGGGATTGGATTTGGGGTCGGATTTGGGATCGGATTTGGGGTCTGGGACAGGATTTGGGGTTTGGGACCGGATTTGGGGTCTGGGACAGGATTTGGGGTTTGGGACAGGATTTGGGGTTTGGGACAGGATTTGGGGTTTGGGACAGGATTTGGGGTTTGGGACAGGATTTGGGGTTTGGGACCGGATTTGGGACAGGATTTGGGGTTTGGGATCGGATTTGGGACAGGATTTGGGGTTTGGGATCGGATTTGGGACAGGATTTGGGGTTTGGGATCGGATTTGGGACAGGATTTGGGGTTTGGGATCGGATTTGGGACAGGAGTTGGGGTTTGGGATCGGATTTGGGACAGGATTTGGGGTTTGGGATCGGATTTGGGACAGGATTTGGGGTTTGGGACAGGATTTGGGGTTTGGGACCGGATTTGGGACAGGATTTGGGGTTTGGGATCGGATTTGGGACAGGATTTGGGGTTTGGGATCGGATTTGGGACAGGATTTGGGGTTTGGGATCGGATTTGGGACAGGATTTGGGGTTTGGGATCGGATTTGGGACAGGATTTGGGGTTTGGGATCGGATTTGGGACAGGATTTGGGGTTTGGGATCGGATTTGGGACAGGATTTGGGGTTTGGGATCGGATTTGGGACAGGAGTTGGGGTTTGGGATCGGATTTGGGACAGGATTTGGGGTTTGGGATCGGATTTGGGACAGGAGTTGGGGTTTGGGATCGGATTTGGGACAGGATTTGGGGTTTGGGATGGTTGGGACAGGATTTGGGGTTGGGATCGGATTTGGGACAGGATTTGGGGTTTAGGATCAGATTGGGACAGGATTTGGGGTTTGGGATCGGATTTGGGACAGGATTTGGGGTTTGGGATCGGATTTGGGACAGGATTTGGGGTTTAGGATCGGATTTAGGACAGGATTTAGGGTTGGGATCGGATTTGGGACAGGATTTGGGGTTTAGGATCGGATTGGGACAGGATTTGCAGGGTTTGGGATCGGATTTGGGACAGGATTTGGGGTTTGGGATCGGATTTAGGACAGGATTTGGGGTTTGGGATCGGATTTGGGACAGGATTTGGGGTTTAAGGATCGGATTTGGGACAGGTTGGGAGTTTGGGATCGGATTTGGGACAGGATTTGGGGTTTGGGATCGGATTTAGGACAGGATTTAGGGTTTGGGATCAGTTTGGGACAGGATTTGGGGTTTAGGATCGGATTTAGGACAGGATTTGGGGTTTAGGATTGGATTTGGGGTTTGGGATCAAATAGGGGATTGGATTTGGAGATTGGGATCAGATAGGAGATCAGATTTGGGGATCTGATTTGGGGTTGGATTTGGGGATCCGATTTGGGGATTGGGAATTAGACATTTGGGGTTGAGACTGGGATGAGGGATTTGGGAGGAAAGGATTGGGATGAAGGGGAATTGGGATGGAGGAAAATTGGGATGAGAAGAATGGGAATTGGGATTGGATTTGGGATTAGATTTGGGGTTTAGGATTGGGATGAGGGATTTGGGAGGAGAGGAATGGGAGGAGAGAATTGGGATTTGAGGGGATTGGGATTTGAGGGGATTGGGATTTGAGGAATTGGGATTTGAGGAATTGGGATTTGAGGAATTGGGATTTGAGGAATTGGGATTTGAGGAATTGGGATTTGAGGATTGGGATTTGAGGAATTGGGATTTGAGGAATTGGGATTTGAGGAATTGGGATTTGAGGAATTGGGATGAGGGCATTGGGATTTGAGGATTGGGATTTGAGGGGATTGGGATTTGAGGAATTGGGACGAGGGGAATTGGGATTTGAGGAATTGGGACGAGGGGATTGGGATTTGAGGAATTGGGATTTGAGGAATTGGGATGAGGGGAATGGGATTTGAGGAATTGGGATGAGGGGATTGGGATTTGAGGAATTGGGACGAGGGGATTGTGACCTCCATAATTCCCCCAAACCCCACAAAATCCCCTAAAGCCCACCTTGTCCAGGTGACTCTCCAGGGTGCAGATGTGCAGCCACAGCTGGGCCTGAGCTCGCTCGTCCAGCAGCTGATCCCGGATTTGGGAATTCCCAGGAATCGACCCCAAAACCTGCAGAGCCTCCTGGATGGCGTCCAGAGCCGAGCTGGGGAGGGAATGGGGTTGGGATCAAAATCCTAATGGGGTGGGGGAATGGGATGGGAATGGGATATGGGGTGGGATTTGGGATGGGGGAATGGGATAAGCGGATGGGGGATTTGGGATTGGGAACAAAATCCTAATGGGATGGGGGAATGGGGTGGGAATGGGATATGTGGAATGGGATGGGGGATTTGGGTTGGGAACAAAATCCTAATGGGATGGGGGAATGGGGTGGGAATGGGACATGGGGAATGGGGTGGGGGATTTGGGATTGGGGCCGGAAACAAAACCCTAATGGGATATGGGGAATGGGATAAGGGGATGGGGGATTTGGGATTGGGGTTGGGAACAAAATCCTAATGGGATATAGAGAATGGGATAAGGGGGTGGGGGATTGGGGTTGGGAACAAAATCCTAATGGGATGGGGGAATGGGATGGGAATGGGATGGGGAATGGGGTGGGGGATTTGGGATGGAAGGATTGGGATAGAAAGATTTGGGATGAGGGGAATGGAAGAGAGGAATGGGATAAAGGGATTTGGGATAGGGAGAATGGGAGGGAAAGATACGGATGGAAGGATTTGGGATAAGGAGAATGGGATGGGGAAATGGGGTGGAAGAATTTGTGATGAGGGAATTGGGATGGAAGGATTTGGGATGAGGGGGAATGGGATCAGGACTGGGATTTGGGATAAATGGGATAAGATGGGGAACGGGATAAGGGGTTTGGGATGAAAGGATTTGGATAAGGAGAATGGCATGAGGGGAATGGGATGGAAGGATTTGGGATGAGGGGGAATTGGGATAAATGGAATGGGATGGGCGATTAGGATTTGGGACGGGGATTGGGATTTGGGATCTCTCACCAGTCAGTGTTTGGGGTGAAGCTCTGGCAGCACAGCAGCTGCGCCAACTCCACCAGCGCCGCCGCCCTGGGGAGACTGCGGCTGGGATCCCAAATAATTCCTAAGGGATCCCAAATCATCCCCTGGGGATCCCGAATCCCCGAGGAATCCCGAATCCCCGGCTGGTCCCACAGCCCCAGCAGGTCGCAGAGCACGTTGTAGCGCTCAGGCGCCGTGGAGCTCCGCAGGGATTTGTAGGCTCGGAGCTCCGCCAGCAGCAGGGAGAGCATGGAGCTCCGCGAGAGGGAGTGGGATTGGGGTTGGGATTTGGGGTCCAGGGCGTCCCGAAGAGTCCTGGGAATGGGATTGGGATGGGGTTAGGGATTGGGATTGGCTTTGCTGGTCCTAAAACCTAAATCAGCCCCAATCCCGTATCCCCAATAACCCCAAACCCCAAATAGTCCCCAGTCCAAAACTTCCTATAATCCCAAAACCCAAATCAGCCCCAATCCCAAATCCCCAAGAATCCCAAACCCCAATAATCCTCAATCCCAATACCCAAATCAGCCCCAATCCCAAATCCCCTATAATCCCAAAACCCAGAGCCCCCAATCCCAAAACCCAAATAGCCCCCAATCCCAAAACCCCTATAATCCCAAACCCCAAATAATCCCCAATCATTCCAAAACCCAAATCAGCCCCAATCCCAAATCCCTAATCCCAAACAATCCCAAATTCCTAACTGCAGCTTCAATTCCTCCATCCCTTGTTTGGCTGAGTCCATAATATCCCAAATAATCCCCAATCCCAAATCCCAATTCCAAATCCCCAATTCCCTCCAACCCAAATCGCCAATTCCCAAATAATCCCGAATCCAAAACCCCAATCCCAATTCCTCCTGTCCCAATCTGCAAGTGTCCAATCCTAAATCCCCAACCCAAATCAATCCCCAATTCCCAAATCCCCAATCCCAAATCATCCTCAATCCCAAATCAATCCCCAATCAAAAAACCCAAATAATCCCCAACCCCAAATCCCCAAATCCCCAAAAAAAAATCCCGTAAAAAATCCCCAAAAAAACCCCCCAAAAATCTAAAATCCCCCCAAAAAACCCCCAAAAAAAAAAAATTTAAATCCAAAAATCCCAAAAAATCCCAAAAATCCCCCAAAATCCCCCAAAAAAATCCCAAAATCCCCCAAAAACCCCAAATCCTCACCTCAACCTCAACTCCTCCCTGCCCAGCTTGGCAGCATCGGCTTTGATCCTCGCCCAGAGCGCCAGCGGCTCTGCAACCAGCGCCTGGAACCTTCCGGAAAAACCCGGAATCTCCCGGGAAACTCCAGGAACATCCCCGGAACTTTCTGGAATGTCCTGGGAAGGTCTTGAAATGTCCTTAGAATGTTCTGGAATGTCCCTGGAAGGTCTTGAAATGTCCACAGAACGTTCTGGAATATTCCTAGAATGTTCTAGAATGTTCTGGGAACGTCCTGAAGTGTCCACAGAACGTTCTGGAATGTCCTGGGAAGGTCTTGAAACATCCCTAGAATGTTCCAAAATGTTCTGGGAACTTCCCGAAATCTCCTTAGAATGTTCCAGAATGTTCTTGGAATCTCT
The DNA here is from genome assembly GCF_008360975.1 of Lichenostomus cassidix. Lineage (NCBI taxonomy): Eukaryota > Metazoa > Chordata > Aves > Passeriformes > Meliphagidae > Lichenostomus > Lichenostomus cassidix. The sequence goes on from NC_139509.1 coordinate 1,747,523, forward strand.
GGGAATGCAGGAATCTCCAGAAATGTCCCTAGAATGTTCCGGAACATCTCGGGAACGTCTTGAAAAGTCCCTGGAATGTTCCGGAATGTCCTTGGAATGTTCCGGAATGTCCCGGGAATCTCTAGAAACATCCTTAGAATGTTCCAGAACATTCCGGGAATCTCTAGAAACATCCTTAGAATGTTCCAGAACATCCCTGGAATCTCCAGCAATGTCCCTAGAATGTCCCGAAACGCGCTGGGAACGTGCAGAAACGTCCCTGGAATCGCCGGAAATGTCCCCGGAATGTTCCGGAATGTCCCCGGAATGTTCCGGAAGGCGCCGGAAGTGTCCAGCCAGCCCCAGCAGCCATTGGGCCACAGCGTCCAGCGCCCTGTCCAGGCTGCCCCGGCAACGCCAGCTCTCCACCCGCAGCCGGAAACACCTGTGGAGCTGCGGGAAAGGGGAAAGTTGGGAAAAGTTGGGGAAATTTGGGGGAAAATGTTGGGGAAAAAATGTGGGGGAAAAAATTAAAAATGGGGAAAAAATATGGGGGAAAAACAGGGAAAAAGTTGGGAAAAAGTGGGGGAAAAAAATAATATGGGGCAAAAAATAATAATAATGTGGGGGCAAAATAAGTATGGGGGCAAAATGAGAAAAAAAATAATAGAGAAAAAATAGAGAAAAAAATGAGAAAAACAATAAAGAGAAAAAAATAATAGAAAAATAATAGAAAAAATATAGAGGAAAAAAAATATAGGAAAAAAAAAATATAGAGGAAAAAAATATAGAGGAAAAAAATATAGAGGAAAAAAATATAGAGGAAAAAATTGACTAAAAAAATTGAGGAAAAAATAGAGAAAAAATAGAGGAAAAACTGAGGAAAAAAATTGAGGAAAAATAGGGAATTCCTGGTGTCCTGTAAAGCATTTGATCCCCGAGATGAGGGATGGGTGTGGAGAAGGGAATTGGAGTTGTTTTGGGAGGAAAAATATTCCTGGTTTTTTTGCCGATCTGAGGGAAAAATGGGGGAAAAAATCAGGGGGGAAGGTGGCAGGAAAGTGGCAGGAAAGTGGCAGGAAAGTGGCAGGAAAGTGGCAGGAAAGTGGCAGGAAAGTGGCAGGAAAGTGGCAGGAAAGTGGCAGGAAAGTGGCAGGAAAGTGGCAGGAAAGTGGCAGGAAAGTGGCAGGAAAGTGGCAGGAAAGTGGCAGGAAAGTGGCATGAAAGTGGCAGGAAAGTGGCAGGAAAGTGGCAGGAAAGTGGCAGGAAAGTGGCAGGAAAGTGGCAGGAAAGTGGCAGGAAAGTGGCAGGAAAGTGGCAGGAAAGTGGCAGGAAAGTGGCAGGAAAGTGGCAGGAAAGTGGCAGGAAAGTGGCAGAAAGGGGCCACCAAAGGGGCCACCAAAGGGGCCACCAAAGGGGCCACCAAAGGGGCCACCAAAGGGCCACCAAAGGGCCACCAGTGTCCTGCAGCCCCTCTGCCACGCCAGCCCTCCCAGTTTACCCAGTTTGCCCAGTACCCTGTCCGGAGCACAGCCAGCACCACCAGTTGTCACCATGGTCCTGCAGAAAGGCTCACAGATGGCCGCGGAAGCTTCCGGAAGGTTCCGGCTGTGGAAGGCGTACGCCAGGCGGAAGGTGGAGGCGGCTGGGGGTGAGGAGGGGACAGTTTGGGGTCACCAGTGGGGTGGTGGCATTGGTACTGGGATGGGGACAAGGGGACAAGGACCCCCTGGTGGCACTGAGCACTGGGGGGTGGCACTGAATCCCAGGTGGCATTCACTGCTGGTGGCACTGACTGCTGGGATGGGGACAAGGGGACAAGGACCCCCTGGTGGCACTGACCACTGGGCATGGGGACAAGGACCCCATGGTGGCACTGAGCCCTGGGTCTGGGGACAAGGACCCCTGGGTGGCACTGACCCTGTGGTGGCACTAACCCCCCAGGTGGCACTGACCAGCAGAATGGGGACAAGGGCACAAGGACCCCCAGGTGGCACTGAGCACTGGAACGGGCACAGGGACCCCCAGGTGACACTGACCCTGGGGTGGCACTGAGCCCTGGTGGCACTGACCACTGGGCATGGGGACAAGGACCCCATGGTGGCACTGAGCCCTGGAGTCCCCTGGACACCCAGAATGGGCACAAAGACCCCATGGTGGCACTGACCACTGGGATGGGGACAAGGGGACAAGGATCCCCTGGTGGCACTGACCCCCCAGTGGCACTAACCACTGTGGTGGGGACAAGGGGACAAGGAACCCCGGGTGGCACTGACCCCATGGTAGCACTGACCACTGGGATGGGGACAATGACCCCCCTGGAACTGGTGGCACTGAGCCCCATGGTGGCACTGAGCCCTGGGCACAGGGACAACTGGACAAGGGGACAAGGACCCCCCGGTGGCACTGATCCCCAGGTGGCACTGACCTCTGGAATGGGGACAAGGACTCCCTGGTGGCACTGACCCCTTGGTGGCACTGACCTTTGGGGTCACTTGGCCTGAGGGATCACCTGGTGGCACTGACCCCCAGATGGCATTGACCACTGGAATGGGGACAGGGACCCTGCCGTGGCACTGACCCCCCAGATGACACTGACCCCACTGACCCCAGGTGGCACTGACCCCCACGTGACTGACCCTACTGACCCCAGGTGACACTGACCCCCCAGGTGACACTGACCGGTGACATCAAGGAACTTGTCCCTCTGGGCCTCAGGCAGTCCCTGCAGAGCCTCCAGTGCTGCAGCCACACTCCGGACACAGCTGGGGGTCACCTGGGCCAGCCCAGGCCACCCCGAGGGCTGGGGGACAGAGAGAGGGGACAAAGAGGACAGTCAGGGACACCGGAGACACCCAGAGAACATTCCATAACCTCCTAGGGGACACCAATCCCAAATTCCAACCCCAAATCCCAAGGGAAAAGCTCCCAGAACACTCTGGACACAGCTGGGGGTCACCTGGGCCAGCCTGGGCCACCCCGAGGGCTGAGGGACAGAGAGAGGGGACACTCAGGGACACCAGAGAACATTCCAGAACCTTCCACAACCCAAATCCCAGCCCCACATCCCAAGGGAAAAGCTCCCAGAACCTTCTAGAGTACATCAATCCCAAATTCTGACTCCATAGCCCATGGGAAAAGCTCTCAGCACCCCCAGAACCCTTATAGGGTGACTCCAGCCCCAAATCCCAACCCCAAATACCACAGAAAACCCTTCCAGATCCCTTTTAGGGTGATTCAAACCCCAAATCCCATGGCAAATCCTTCCAGACCCCTTTTGGGGTGACTCAAACCCCAAATCCCAACCCCAAATCCCACAGAAAACCCTTCCAGACCCCTTTTGGGGTGACTCAAACCCCAAATCCCACAGAAAACCCTTCCAGACCCTTTTAGGGTGACTCCAACCCCAAATCCCATGGGAGAACCTTCCAGACCCCTTTTAGGGTGACTCCAACCCCAAACCCCACAGAAAACCCTTGCAGACCCTTTTAGGGTGACTCAGACCCCAAATCCCACCTGGGATCCCTGCAGAGCCTCGTGGACAGCGTTGGAGAAGAGTTGGAAGTTGTGGAACAGAAACTGCTGCAGCTGCTGCTTCGGGGAGTCAGGAGGGACCTGCAGCGGGATCGGGATCGGGGTCAGGATTGGGGTCAGAGCTGCTGGGATGGGATTGGGATTGGGAATGGGATTGGGGTCAGGAGCTGCTGGGAATGGGATCAGGATTGGGGTTTAGGAGCTGCTGGGAATAGGATTGGGGTTTAGCAACTGCTCGGAATGGGACTGGGAATGGGATTGGGGTTTAGGAACTGCTGGGAATGGGATTGGAGCTGCTGGGATTGGGATCAGGATTGGAGTTTAGGAACTGCTGGGAACGGGATTGGGAACGGGATTGGGAACGGGATTGGGAACGGGATTGGGAACGGGATTGGGAACGGGATTGGGAACGGATTGGGGTTTAGGAACTGCTGGGAATGGGATTGGGATCAGGAATGGGATTGGAGCTGCTGGGATTGGGATCAGGATTGGGGTTTAGGAACTGCTGGGAATGGGATTGGGAATGGGATTGGGGTTTAGGATTGGGAATGGGATTGGGGTTTAGGAGCTGCTGGGAATGGGATTTAGGAACTGCTGGAATGGGATTGGGGTCAGGAGCTGCTGGGAATGGGATGGGGATTGGGGTTTAGGAACTGCTGGGATTGGGAATGGGATTGGGATTTAGGAACTGCTGGGAATAGGATTGGGAATGGGATTGGGGTTTAGGAACTGCTGGGAATGGGATTGTGATTGGGGTTTAGGAACTGCTGGGAATGGGAATGGGAATGGGGTCAGAGCTGCTGGGAAGGGGATTTAGGAACTGCTGGAATGGGATCGGGATTGGGGTTTAGGAACTGCTGGGAATGGGATTGGGAATGGGGTCAGAGCTGCTGGGAAGGGGAAAGGGATTGGGGTCAGGAGCTGCTGGGATTGGGGTTTAGGAACTGCTGGGAATGGGATTGGGAATGGGACTGGGGCTTAGGAACTGCTGGGATTGGGATCGGGACTGGGGTCATGAACTGCTGGGAATGGGATTGGGGTTTAGGAACTGCAGGGAATGGGAATGCGGTTTAGGAACTTCTAGGATTGGGATTTAGGAACTGCCAGGAGTGGGATTGGGATCAGGAATGGGATTGGGGTTTAGGAACCGCTGGGAATGGGATTGGGAATGGGGTTTAGGAACTGCTGGGAATGGGATTGGGAATGGGGTTAGGAACTGCCGGGAATAGAAATGGGATTGGGATTGGGATCAGAGCTGCTGGGAATGGGATTGAGGTCAGGAACTGCAGGAACTGCTGGGAATGCAGCTGGGAAGGGGAAAACCGGGATTTGGGGTCTCAAGAACTCCAGGATGGTGGGATGGGGATGAGCCTAGGAATGGGAAATTTGGGATTTGGGGCTTCAGGAACTCCAGGATTGTGGGATGGGATGGATCTGGGAATGGGAAATTCGGGATTTGGGGTCTCAAGAACTCCAGGACTGTGGAATGAGGATGGATTTGGGAATGGGAAATTTGGGATTTGGGTCTCAAGAACTCCAGGATGGTGGGAAAAGTGGGATTTGCAGCTCAGGAACTCCAGGATGGTGGGATGGGGATGAACCTAGGAATGGGAAATTTGGCATTTGGGTCTCAAGAACTGCAGGATGGTGGAATGGAGATGGATGTGGGAAGGGGAAATTCAGGATTTGGGGTCTCAAGAACTCCAGAATGGTGGGAAAAGTGGGATTTGCAGCTCAGGAACTCCAGGATGGTGGGACAGGGATGGATCTGGAAACAGGAAATTTGGGATTTGGGGTGTCAAGAACTCCAGGATGGTGGGACAGGGATGGATCTGGGAATAGGAAATTCGGGATTTGGGGCTCAGGAACTCCAGGATGGTGGGATGGGGATGGATTTGGGAACAGGAAATTTGGGATTTGGGCTCTCAAGAACTCACCTCTCCCATCAGCCGCCGCAGGAGCTCCTGGTGAGCCAGGCAGAACCCACAAATCCCAGGAACCTCCTGAATTCCCAGCGGACAATCCCGGTTTCTCCTCAGCACCTCCCCGAGCTGCGCAGCCACAAACTGAGCTCCTCCAGCCAACACCCTCAGCGTCCTTCCAGAACATTCCTCCAAATTTTGGAGCTCCAGCGCCTCTCCAGCCCTGAGCAACGCCTGCCCAGCAGCAGCTCCACCTCTCCCCAGCTGAACCCCACATTCCAGCAGCTGCAGGGCTGATCCCAGAGAATTCCCTGATCCCAAAAACCCCCTGGCGTCCCTCAGGACCTCCAGGGCGTCGCGGAGCCGCCGAGCTTTGCAGAGGTGATGGAGCAGCTCCAGGCTGAGCTCCAGGAAACACAGGGAGTTCCCAAAATTTGGAGGGTTGGGAGATTCATCCCGGAGGGTTTCCAGCAAAAATTCCCGGAGTTGTTTGGTTAGGAAGACAGGGCAGGGAGTTCTCTGGGATTGGTACAGAGTTATAGCAGTGGCAGCATGCTGGGCAGTCCTGGAGGTGAAAAAATGCGGCAGAAATTCCCAATTTTCCCGATTTTCCTGATTTTCTCGACATTCCAGCAGCAGCAAAAAACGCAGGGATCTCAGCCTGGCAATCAGCACCGCCCTGCCTTCCTCCCGAGGTCTGTCCTGACCAGCCAGAGCAGCTGCAGATCTCCAGAGGATCCCAAAAGCTCCGGAAGCCACTTTGGCCCATTCCTGGTCGGGTTGGGATCGCCGCAGAAGCTTCCAGAGCAGCTCGGCGACGTTCCATACGCTGCTGCCGACCCATCCCGCCGAATTCCGCAGCACGTGGAACAAAATCCTCTCCAGGTAGAGGTGGGGAGGGTCGGGCTGGAGGTTCAGGTAGGTCTGGGTGGCTTCCAGGGCTAGGGCTAGTAGTTGGGAGCCGTGGGCTAGCGAGCCGCCGGGCTGGGCGAGTTGGGAGACGCAGGAGCGAAGGGTGTGGTCGCAGCTCTGCAGGCGGCGGGAGGGAGGGAGAGAGGGGAGGTGGAGGTTGGCCTGGAAAAAAAGGGGAGATTTGGGTTAGAAAAGAGCGTTTTGAGGGGTGTTTGGTGGGAAAAAAGAGGAGTTGGGGGCAGAAAAGAGCATTTTGAGGGTAATTTCCTGGGAAAAAATGGGAGTTGGGGTTAGAAAAGAGCATTTTGAGGGGAGTTTGGTGGGAAAAAAGGGGATATTTGGGTTACGAAAGAGCATTTTGAGGGTAATTTCCTTGGAAAAAAGGGGAGATGAGATTAGGAGAGAGCACTTTGAGGGGTGTTTGGTGGGAAAATTATGGGGTTGGGATTACAAAAGAGTATTTTGAGGGGCATTTCCTGAGAAAAAAGGGGAGTTGGAGTAATTTCCTGGGGAAAAAAGGGGAGATGGGGTCAGGAAAAAGCACCTCGAGGGTCATTTCCTGGGAAAAAAAGGGGGATTGGGGTCAGAAAAGAGGTCCTTGAGGGGCATTTTTGGGGGAAAAAAGGGGAGTTGGGGTCATTTCCTGGAAAAAAAGTGAGGCTAGAGCTCCTCATGGGGCATTTCCTGGGAAAAAAGGGGAGAAGGGGTGAGAAAAGAGCACTTTGAGGGTAATTTCCTGGGAAAAAAGGGGAGTTGGGGTCAGAAAAGAGCATTTTGAGGGGTCTTTGGTGGGAAAATTATGGCGTTGGGGTTAGAAAAGAGTATTTTGAGGATTATTTTCTGGGAAAAAATGGGATTAGGGTCAGGAAAGAGACCCTCAAGGGACATTTCTGGGGAAAAAGGAGGTTTGGGGTCATAAAGAGCCCCTTGAGGGCCATTTCCTGTGAAAAAAGGCGATTTGGGGTCATTTTCTGGGAAAAAAAGAGGGGATTGGGGTCAGAAAAGAGCATTTTGAGGGTAATTTCCCGGGAAAAAAGGGGAGTTGGGGTCAGAAAAGAGCATTTTGAGGGTAATTTCCCGGGAAAAAAGGGGAGTTGGGGTCAGAAAAGAGCATTTTGAGGGGCATTTCCTGAGAAAAAAAGAGGAGTTGGGGTGAGGAAAAAGCACCTCGAGGGGCATTTTCTGAGAAAAAAGGGGGATTGGGGTCAGGAAAGAGCTTCTTGAGGGGAGTTTTCTGGGAAAAAAGGGGAGTTGGGTCAGAAAAGAGACCCTAGAGGGGCATTTCCTGGGAAAAAAGGGGAGTTGGGGTCATTTCCTGGGAAACCAGGCAGGACAGAGCTCCTTGAGGGGCACTTTCTAAGAAAAAAGGGGAGTTGGAGTAATTTCCTGGGAAAAGAGGGAGTTGGGGTCAGAAAAGAGCATTTTGAGGGCATTTCCTGGGAAAAAATGGGGGATTGGGGTCAGGAAAGAGACCCTTGAGGGGCATTTTATGGGACAAAAGGGGAGTTGGAGTAATTTCCTGGGAAAAGAGGGAGATGGAGTCAGAAAAGAGCTTCTTGAGGGGCGTTTTCTGGGAAAAAAGGGGATTGGGGTCAGAAAAGAGACCCCTGAGGGGTGTTTTCTGGGGAAAAATGGGGGTTTTGGCGTCAGAAAAGAGCATTTTAAAGGGGCATTTTCTGTGAAAAAAGGGGAGTTGGGGTCAGAAAAGAACTCCTCGATGGGTATTGCCTGAGAAAAAAAGTCAAGTTTGGGTCATTTCCTGGGAAAAAAGTGAGGATAGAGCTCTTCAAGGGACATTTTCTGGGAATAAAGGGGAGTTGGGGTCAGGAAAGAGACCCTTGAGGGGTATCTCCTGGGAAAAGAAGGAGTCAGACTCCAAAATCCACCCCACAAATCCCCCAAATCCAGAGATTTTCCTGGGAAAAGAGGGAATCAGACCCCAAAATCCACCCTACAAATCCCCCAAATCCAGAGATTTTCCTAGGAAAAGGACACAGAGCCCAAAATCCAACCCACAATTGTCCTAAATGCACAGATTTTCCTGGGAAAAGAGGAAGTCAGACCCCAAAATCCACCCCACAAATCCCACAAATCCAGAGATTTTCCTGGGAAAAGAGGAAATTCCCAAATTCCCAGCTCACCCGCAGTTTCTCCAGGCGCTCCTCGATTCCTGCCCAGCCCTCTGGAGTTCCATCTTTCCCGTTTTTCCCATTTTTCCCGTTTTTCTCATCCTTCCCAGCCATCCTGAGGGTTTGTAATGCGGGGCTGGGGGGAACAGGGGAGGTGTGAGACCCCTAAAGGCATCCCAAATCCCACAGAGCACAAATCCCACAGAGCCCAAAAACCCACAGAATCACCCCTAAAACCCCAGAGATGCCAAAAACCCCATAGAGATCCCAAAAACCCCAAAATCCACAGAGACCCAAAACCCCACAGAGCCCCAAAAACCTACAGACCACAAAAACCCACAGAGCCCCAAAAACCTCACAGAACCCCCAAACCCCACAGAGATCCCAAAAACCCCAAACCCCACAGAGACCCAAAACCCCACAGAACCACCCCTAAAAACCTACAGAACCCTAAAAACCCACAGAGACCCCAAAACCCCACAGAGCCCCCAAACCCCAGAGGCCCCAAAAAACCCCACAGAGCCCAAAACCCCCACAGAGCCCCAAAAACTCAGATCCCCAAAACCCACAGAGCTCCAAAGACCTCACAGAGCCGCCAAAGACCTCACAGAGCCGCCAAAGACCCAGAGCCAAAATCCCAAAGACCCCAAAAACCACACAGAACCCCAAAAACTCAGATCCCCAAAACCCCACAGACCCCAAAACCCCACAGAACCACCCCTGAAAACCCAACAGAGATCCCAAAAACCCCACAGAGATCCCAAAAACCCCAAACCCCACAGACCCAAATCCCACAGAGACCCAAAACCCCACAGAACCACCCCTAAAAACCTATAGAACCCTAAAAACCCACAGAGACCCCAAAACCCCACAGAGCCGCCAAAAACCCAGAGCCAAAATCCCAAAGACCCCAAAAACCACACAGAACCCCAAAAACTCAGATCCCCAAAACCCCACAGACCCCAAAACCCCACAGAACCACCCCTAAAAACCTCACAGAGCCCCCCAAAACCCGTAGAGCCAAAATCCCAGAGCCCAAAAACTCCACAGACCCCAAAACCCCAGATCCCCCAAACCTAGAGCTCCAAAACCCACAGAGCCCCAAAAACCCAGAGATCCCAAAACCCCACAGAACCACCCCTAAAAAATCCACAGAGCCCCAAAAACCTGCAGACCCCAAAACCCACACAGAACCCAAACACCCCACAGACCCCAAAAAAGCTCAGACAAAAACCCTACAGAACCACCCCTAAAAACCCACAGACCCCAAACCTAGAGCCCCAAAAACCCACAGAGCCCCAAAAACCAGATTCCCAAAACCCACAGATTCTCAAAAACCCGCGGAGCCCCAAAAACCCCAACAGAACCACCCCTAAAAACCCACAGAATCCCCAAACCTAGAGCCCCAAACCCCAGAGCTCCAAAAACCACTGATTCCCAAAAACCCACAAAACCCCAAAAACCGACAGAACCACCCCTAAAAACCCACAGAGCCCCAAAACCCACAGAATCCCCAAACCTAGAGCCCCAAACCCCAGAGCTCCAAAAACCACTGATTCCCAAAAACCCACAAAACCCCAAAAACCGACAGAACCACCCCTAAAAACCCACAGAACCCAAAACCCACTGATTCCCAAAAACTCCACAGAGCCCCAAAACCCCACAGAGCCACCCCCAAAAACCTACATGGCCCCCAAAAACCCCACAGAGCCCCAAAACCCCACAGAGTTCCAAAACCCCACAGAGTTCCAAAACCCCACAGAGTTCCAAAACCCCACAGAGTTCCAAAACCCCACAGAACCCAAACACCCCATAGACCCCCAAACCCCACAGAGCCCAAAAAATCCACAGAGGCCCCCCCAAAAACCCACAGAGCCAAAAAACACACAGATCCCCAAAACCCCACAGACCCCAAAACCCCACAAAACCAGCCCTAAAAACCTAGAGCCCCAAAAGCCTACAGACCCCAAACCCCACACAGAACCCAAACACCCCATAGAGCCCCAACAACCCACAGATCCCAAAAGCCTCACAGAGACAAAAACCCTACAGAACCACCCCTAAAAACCCACAGAGCCGAAACCCCACAGACCCCAAACCTAGAGCCCCAAAACCCACAGAGCCCAAAAAACCACACAAAGACCCCAAACCTAGAGCCCCAAAAACCCACAGAGCCCAAAAAACCACAGAGCCCTAAAAACCCAGAGCCCCAAACCCCACAGACCCTCCAAAACCCCACAGACCCCAAACCTAGAGCCCCAAAAACACACACAAAGACCCCAAACCTAGAGCCCCCAAACCCCACAGAGCCCCAAAACCCCAAAGAACCACCCCTAAAAAACCCACAGAACCCCAAAAACACAGACCTCAAAACCCACAGATCCCAAAAACCCAGAGCCCCCAAAAACCTACAGACCCCAAACCTGGAGCCCCAAAAACCCAGAGACCCCAAAACCCCACAGACCCACCCCTAAAAACCCAGATCCCAAACCCCACAGACCAAAAACCCACAGAGACCCAAAAACCCCACAGAGCTCCCAAACCCACACACCCCAAAACCCACACAGAACCCCAACAACCCAACACACACAAAAACCCAGAGCCCCAAAAACCTCAGACACAAAACCCCTACAGAACCACCCCTAAAAATCTACAGACTCCAAACCTAGAGCCCCAAAACCCACAGAGCCCCCAAAAACCACACAGAGCCCTAAAAACCCACAGAGCCCCAAACCCCACAGACCCCAAACTCCACTGAGCCCCAAAACCTCACAGAACCATCCCTAAAAACCCCCACAGAGAACCCAAAAACCCAAAGAGCCCCCAAAACCCCAGACCCCCAAAACCACAGAGACCCCAAAACCTCGCAGACACCCCAAACCTAGAGCCCCAAAACCCACAGAGCCCCAGAAACCCCACAGAAACCCCAAAACCCCACAGAAACCCCAAAACCCCACAGAAACCCCAAAACCCCCCCCACAGACCTCAAAACTCACAGACCCCAAAAACCCCACAGAGCCCAAACCCCACAGATCCCCAGAGCTCTGGGGTAACTCCCAGCCCCCTCCCCAGCCCTTTTAGGGGTTCTGAGCCCCCCAACCCCACTATCAGCCCCACTGGGGGTCCCAAGCCCCCCTTAAGGGGTCAAACGACCCCCAGCCCCACTCCTCAGCCCCCCCGGCCCATTTTCCGGCACTCTTAGGGTCCCCTAACCCCATTATCAACCTCCCCGGGGGTCCCAAGCCTCCCTTAAGGGGTCAAATCGCCCCCAGCCCGACTATCAGCCCCGGGGGTCCCAAGCCCCCTAACCCCATCCTCAGCCCCCCAAGCCCCCCAGCCCCATTTCTCGCCCCTCACAGCCGCCCAGCCCCCCCCACCCCCTCAGGCCTCCCGCGGCCTTCCCGCCCCGCTCCCCTCAGCCGCTCCCCTCACGGCTCTCCGCGCCTTTTCCCCCATGAAGCCGCCCTGCCGAGCCCTTCCCGCCCTCCCCACCACCCCAAGGGGGTCTCGGCACCCCAAATTCCCCCTCAGGACCCCAAAATTGCCCCAAATCTCCCCAAATCCCCCTCAGGCCGCTCACACGCTGCGCACCCGCCAGAGGGCCGAGCCCGCCGCGCGCGCGTTCAAACCGCGGCCGCAGCCAATCAGCGAGCGGCGCCGCCCAGCCTCGACCAATCAGCGCGCGGCACCGCCTTGTCTCCCCGCCCACCGCGCGGGGCATCACGGGAGTTGTAGGCAGCGCGGCTCGGCGCCGTTTGCCTCTCTTGCGCATGCGCAGTGCGGCGAGCTAGCGGGGTGCGGTCGGGGGCGTGGTTAACGGGATGGGGGCGTGGTTAATGGGTGGGGGCGTGGTTAACATAGGGGGCGTGGTTAATGGTTTGGGGGCGTGGTTAATGGGTGGGGGCGTGGCCGGGCGGATTATGGGGAGATGGAGACCCCCGGGATTTGGGGGGAGACCTCCGTGATATGGGGGTGAATGGAACCCCCGGGATTTGGGGGAGATGGAGACCCCCGGGATTTGGGGGTGAGGGACTCCTGGGATATGGGGTGGAAGACCCCCGGGATATAGGGGGGATGGAGACCCCCGGGATATTGGGGTGAGGGGATTGTCTGGGGGTGCTGGAGGTGCTCTGTGGGTTCTGGGGGTCCTTGGGGTGTTTCCGGGGGGTCCCTGGGGGTCGCTGGGGTGTTTCCGGGGGTCCCTTTGGGGTTTCCGGGGTCCCTGGGGGTCCCTGAGGGTCCGTGGGGTGTTTCCGGGGGTCCCTATGGGATTTTTGGGGGTCCCTGGGGTGTTTCCGGGGGGTCCCTGGGGGTCCCTGGGGTGTTTCCGGGGGTCCCTATGGGGTCCCTATGGGGTCCCTGGGGGTCCCGCTAGACCAAGCCCCCCCCAAACCCTCCTGGTGTCCTCCCAGCAATGGCCGCGAGGGGGCGACACCGAGCTGAGCCGGGAGGGGACAGCTGGGGACAGGAATGGGGACAGGGATGGGATAGGATGGGGACCGCATGGGGACAGGAATGGGATGGGGACACGGATGGTGACAAAGTGGGGACAGGATGGGGACAGGATGGTGAAAAGATGGGGATAGGATGGGGACAGGGATTGGGATAGGATGGGGACAGAGATTGGGATGGGGACAGGGATGGTGACAAAGTGGGGACAGGATGGTGAAAAGATGGGGATAGGATGGGGACAGGGATTGGGATGGGGACACGATGGGGACAGGGATGGTGAGAGGGATGGGATGGGATGGGATGGGATGGGATGGGATGGGATGGGATGGGGACAGGGATGGTGACAAAGTGGGGACAGGATGGGGACAGAGATTGGGACAGCGATGGGGACAGAGTAGGGACAGAGTGGGGACAGGAATGGGACAGGGATTGGGGACAGGGATAGGATGGGATGGGGACAGAGACTGGGATAGGATGGGGACAAGATGGGGACAGGGATAGGGACAGGGATTGGGACAGGGATAGGAACAGGATGGGGACAGGGCTGGTGACAAGGTGGGGACAGGATGGGGACAGGGACAGGGGTCACCTGTGTCCCCCAGGCTCTATCACAGTGATCTCTCTCCCCCCCTCAGTGTCCCCAGCGTGTCCCCGCGGGGTGGCACTGTCCCCGCACAGCCGGGGGGTGTCTGTCACTGTCCCTGCCGCTGTCACCGCGCTGTCACCCTCCCTGTCACCATCCCTGCCACCATCCCCGTCACCATCCCTGTCACCCTCTCTGTCACCCGGCGCCGCGCGGGGGGAGGTGACAAACCGCGACACCGCGGGGGGTGACAACACCGACACCGCGGGGACATCTCGCGGCGCCGCCACCCCCCCGGCCGTGTCCCCTGTGTCACCTCTGTCCCCTGTGTCCCCAGCCGAGGCAGCAGCCGCGATCCGAACCCAACGCCTTTATTGGGGAGGCGACAGAGCTGGGGACGAACTGGGGACGGACTGGGAATGAACTGGGAATGAACTGGGGTGGCACTGGGGTGGCACCGGGATGGCAGGGATGTCACCGATAGCACGGGGGTGGCACCGGAGGAGCTCGGGTGGCACCGGAGAGGTTTGGGTGGCACTGGAGTGACGCTGGGGTGACACTGCGGTGGCACCGAGTGACACTGGGGTGGCACCGGAGAGGCTTGGGTGGCACCGAGTGACACCGGGGTGACACCGGGGTGACACTGGGACACCCAGCCAGCCTCGCGGGGGGTGCTGGCATGCGGGGCGATGTCGCTTGTCGCGCTGGCGGGGGTGGCACGGAGCGGGGTGACACCGGAGGGCTTGGGGATGTCACCGACGGGTCTCGGGATGTCACCGGCGGGGTTTGGGGATGTCACCGATAGCGCGGGGATGTCACCGGTAGAGGTGAGGATGTCACCGGGGAGGCTCGGGTGGCACCGGAGGGTCTGGGGATGTCACCGGCGGAGTTTAAGGATGTCACCGGCAGCGCGGGGATGTCACCGGCAGAGGCTCGGGATGTCACCGGGGAAGCTCGGGTGGCACCGGCGGGATTGGGAATGTCACCGGCAGCGCGGGGATGTCACCGGAGGAGTCGGGGGTGTCACCGACAGCGCAGGGATGTCACCGACGGGTCTCGGGATGTCACCAATAGCGCGGGTATGTCACCGGAGGAGGTCGGGATGTCATCGGAGAGGCTCGGGTGGCACCGGAGGGTCTCGGGATACACCAACAACACCACCATCACCGGCAGAGGCGGGGATGTCACCGGAGCGGCTGAGGATGTCACCGGAGGTCTTGGGGATGTCACTGGCAGAGGCCGGCATGTCACCGATGGCTCGGGGATGTCACCGGAGCGGCTCGAGATGTCACCGGCGGGGTTTGAGGATGTCACCGGAGGAGCTGGGGGATGTCGCCGATGGCTCGGGCATGTCACCGATGGCTCGGGGATGTCACCGGAGGAGTCGGGGATGTCGCCGATGGCTCGGGGATGTCGCCGATAGCGCGGGGATGTCACCGAGGAGGCTCGGGATGTTACCGGCGGGGTTTGAGGATGTCACCGGCGGGGTTTGAGGATGTCACCGACGGCTCGGGGATGTCGCCGATGGCTCGGAGATGTCGCCGATGGCTCGGGGATGTCACCGGCGAGGTTTGAGGATGTCACCGGCGGGGTTTGAGGATGTCACCGACAGCTCGGGGATGTCACCGATAGCGCGGCGATGTCACCAGAGGAGTCGGGGATGTCACCGACGGCTCGGGGATGTCACCGACAGCTCGGGGATGTCACCGGCGGGCAGCGGCACGGCGGCGGTGGCGGGGCGGCTCCGGGCGGAGCTCGCGGGGGTCTCAATCGGGGTAGATGATGAAACCCGAGAAGCTCCCGGTGATCCCGGGGATGATGCCGGGGATGATGCCGGTGATCCCGGGGATCCCGGTGATCCCGGGGATGATCCCGGGGTTCCCGGTGATTCCGGTGGTCCCAATATTATGATTATCCCAATAATATGATTATTCCGGGAGTAATCCCGGTGCTCCCGGGGCTCAGTCGGGGAAGATGATAAATCCGGAAAATGCGCTCTACTCGATCCCGGCGCTCCCGGGGATGCTTCCCGTTGTTCCCGGTGCTGCCGGAGGTGCTCCCGGTGCCCCCGGTGATGCTCCCGGGGATGCTCCCGGTGCTCCCGGAGGTCAGTCGGGGTAGATGAGGAAGCCGGAGAAGATGCTGTATTTGTCACTCCCGGTACTCCCGGTGCTCCCAGGGGTCCCAGGGGTCCCGGGGATGCTCCCGGAGGTCAGTCGGGGTAGGTAATGAAGCCGGACAAGGTGCTGTATTTGTCACTCCCGGTGCTCCCGGTGCCCATTGCCCCGCGGATGATCCCGGCGATCCCGGGGCCACAAAAACCAAACACCACTCCCGGTGATGCTCCCGGTGCTCCTGGTGGTCCCGAGGGCAATCCCGGTGGTCCCGGAGGTCAGTCGGGGTAGGTAATGAAACCGGACAAGGTGCTGTGTTTGTCACTCCCGGTACTCCCGGTGGTCCCAGGGGTCCCAGGAATGATCCCGGTACTCCCGGTGGTGCCGGTGATGATCCCGGTGGTCCCGGGGACGATCCCGGCGGTCCCGGTGGTCAGTCGGGGTAGATGATGAAGCCGGAGAAGGTGCTGTATTTGTCACTCCCGGTGGTCCCGGTGCTGCTCCCGGTGGTCCCGAGGGCAATCCCGGTGCTCCCGGCGGTCCCGGTGGTCAGTCGGGGTAGATGATGAAGCCCGAGAAGGTGCTGTACTTGTTGGTGTTCCCTCCGTGCACTTTCCCTCCGTCCAGCCGCACGAACACCTCATCGCCAACGTCCAGGTGTAAAATCACACTGTTGCTCGCGTAGTCGTAGTTCTGGTCAGCGTCCTGCGCGATGGCGCTGGCACGGACCTGCGGGGACACGGCTGTCACCCACCCGGCTGCCACTGAGCCCGGGTGGCACCTGCACCGGGTGGCACTGAGCCCGGGTGTCACCCACCCCGGGTGGCACTGAGCCCGGGTGGCACCTGCACCGGGTGGCACTGAGCCCGGATGTCACCCACCCCGGGTGGCACTGAGCCCGGGTGTCACCCACCCCGGGTGGCACTGAGCCCGGGTGTCACCCAACCCGGGTGGCACTGAGTCCGGGTGTCACCCACCCTGGATGTCACCCACGCCGGGTGGCACTGAGCCCAGATGGCGCTGAGCCCACCTGGCACTGACCACACCTGGCATTGTGTCACTGACACCCCCCTGGCACCAGGGAAAGGTGGAGGTGTCCCCAGGGTGGGTGACATCCAGGGTCAGGGGAGGTGTCCCCACAGTGGAAGTGTCCCCGCGGTGGAGGTGTCCCCACAGTGGAAGTGTCCCCACGGTGGAAGTGTCCCCCAGGTGGAGGTGTCCCCAGGGTGGAGGTTTCCCCAAGGGGTGTCCCCAGGGTGGGGGTGTCCCCAGGGCGGACCCCCACCCCCAACCCCAACCCCCAACCCCCACCCCAACCCCCACCCCCAAACCCCAGGTGGAGCTGTCCCCAGGGTGGAGGTGTCCCCGCGGTGGAGGTGTCCCCAGGATGGAGGTGTCCCCGCAGTGGAGGTGTCCCCAGGGGGTGTCCCCATGGTGGAGCTGTCCCCAGGGTGGAGGTGTCCCCGCGGTGGAGGTGTCCCCAGGGTGGAGGTGTCCCCAGGGTGGAGGTGTCCCCAGGGGGTGTCCCCAGGGTGGAGGTGTCCCCGCGGTGGAGGTGTCCCCAGGGTGGAGGTGTCCCCGCGATGGAGGTGTCCCCAGGGTGGAGGTGTCCCCAGGGTCCCCATTTCCCCATCCAAACCCCACAATTCCCATCCATTTCCACATCCCTGATTCTCCATCCCCAATCCCACATCCCATTTCCCCCACTCAATCCCCCCAAATCCCATCCTCTCCACCTAAATCCCACCTTCTCCCCCCAAATCCCCATATCCCATTTCCCCAAATCCAATTCCACCCCAAATCCCACCCTCTACCCCCCAAAATTTACATTCTTTCCCCTGTTACTGATTCCCCACTTCCCCCCAAATTCCCACATCCCATTTCCCCATCCAATCCCACCCCAAACCCCCAAAAATCCCCATCCTTTCCCCTATTCCTGATTCCACAGCTCCTCCCAAATCTACATCCATTTTTCCATTTCCCCCAATTCCCATCCTCTCCCCCAAACCCCGCGGGGGCTCAGGGTTGGTCACTCCCTGCTGACCACCAGCCCAGGACCCCCCAGGACCCCCCAGGACCCCCCAGGACCCCCCAGGCCCACCCTGCATCGATCCTTGGGGTTTTTTTCCGGGAATAAAGGGATGGGAAGAGTCCAGGGCGAGGCAGGGAGAGAGAAAACAAAGGGAGATCCCGGGAATCAGCCGGGATGGGGAGAGGATGGATTTGGGGTGGGATTGGGTGGGATTTGGGGTGTGGGAATTTGGGGGGAGAGGAGGGGATTTGGGGTGGGATTGACTGGGATTTGGGGTGGGATTGGGTGGGATTTGGGGTGTGGGAATTTGGGGAGAGAGGATGGATTTGGGGTGGATTGGGTGGGATTTGGGGTGTGGGAATTTGGGGAGAGAGGATGGGATTTGGGGCAGAGAATGGGGGAAATGGGATGTGGGAATTTGGGGAGAGAGGATGGGATTTGGGGGGATTGGATGTGGAAAATAGGACGTGGGAATTTGGGGGAGATGATGGGATTGGGGGAAGAGAATGGGAATTTGGGGAGAAGAAAATGGGAATTTGGGGGGAGAGATGATAGGAATTTGGGGGAAGAGGATGGGAATTCGGGGGGAGAGGATGGGATTTAGGGTGGATTGGGTGGGGAAATGGGATGTGGGATTTGGGGGGCAGAGGATGGGAATTTGAGGGAGGGGAGAGGATGGATTTGGGGTGGGATCGGATGGGAATTGGGATGTGGGAATTTGGGGAGAGAGGATGGGAATTTGGGGTGGTTTGGATGGGAATTGGGATGTGGGATTGGATGGGGGAAATGGGATGTGGGATTTGGGATTTGGGAGGAACTGGGGAATGAGGGATTGGGGGAGAGGATGGGAATTTGTGGGGGAAAGGATGGGAATTTAGGGAAGGTTTGGATGGTGGAATTGGGATTTCAGGACCAGGAAAATACAGAACTGGGGATGGAAAATCAGGAATAGGGGAAAGGATGGGAATTTAGGGAAGGTTTGGATGGCGGAATTGGGATTTAAGGACCAGAAAAAAACAGAACTGGGGATGGAAAATCAGGAATTTAGGGAAAAAAACAGAACTGAGGATGAGAAATCAGGGATGGAGGGAGAGGATGGGAATTTAGGGAGAGATTGGATGGGGGAAATGGGATTGGGAATGGTAAGGAACAGAACTGGGATGGGGAATCAGGAAAGGAGGGGAAAAACCTGAACTGGAGATAGAGAATCAGGGATGAGAGAAAGGATGGGAATTTAGGGAAGGTTTGGATGGTGGAATTGGGATTTAAGGACCAGAAAAAAACGGAACTGGGGATGGAAAATCAGGAATGGAGGGAAACAAAACAGAACTGGGGATGAGAAATCAGGAATGGAGGGAGAGGATGGGAAATTAGGGAGAGATTGGATGGGAGAAATGGGATTGGGAATGGGAAGGAACAGAACTGGGATGGGAAATCAGGAAGGAGTGAAAAAAACAGAACTGGAGATGGGGAATCCGGGATGAGAGAAAGGATGGGAATTTAGGGAATGTTTAGATGGTGGAATTGGGATTTAAGGACCAGAAAAAAACGGAACTGGGGATGGAAAATCAGGAAGAAGGGAAAAAACCAGAACTGGGGATGAGAAATCAGGGATGGAGGGAGAGGAGGATGGGAATTTAGGGAAGGTTTGGATGGTGGAATTGGGATTTAAGGACCAGAAAAAAACGGAACTGGGGATGGAAAAACCAAGAATTTAGGGAAAAAACCAAAATCGGGGATGCAAAACCAGAAACGGACACAACCACACCAACACCCCAAAAACCTCCAAACCCAAAAACTGAGCCCAAACCACAACCCCAATCTCGGGGGTCTCTCAGATGTCCCCCGGGGGTCTCTTGGGGCTCTCCCGGGTGTCTCCCGGGGGTCTCTCGGGGGTTTCTCGGGAGTCTCTCCCTGCTCTCTCTCGGGTGTCCCCCGGGGGTCTCTCGGGGGTCTCTCTCAGGGCTCTCCCGGGTATCTCTCGGGGGTCTCTCGGGCATCTCCCGGGGGTCTCTCGGGGGTCTCCCGGGGCTCTCTCAGGTGTTCCCCGAGGGTCTCCTCCTGGGCTCTCCCGGGGCTCCCCCTGGGCTCTCTCTGGGCTCTCTCAGGGCTCTCTCAGGGCTCTCCCGGTGGTCTCCCGGTGGTCTGTCCCCCCTACCTGCCCGTTCTTCATCAGGTCTGCCCACATGCTGGTCCCGTCGCCGCCGCGCATCAGGACGTGGTAGGTGAAGAAGTAGATCCCGGGCAGCGGGCAGGTGAACTTGCCGCTCGACGGCTCGTAGTAGTTGCCCACGTTGGTCACCACGTCGTCAAACCGCAGCACCTCGTAGCCCTCGTGGGGTTTCCGTAGCCCGGCGTAGAAGGCGATTTTGGGGCTGTAGAAGGAGGGGATGTACCCCCCCGGTCCGGGTCCCGGTGGTCCCGGTGGTCCCGGCCGGCCCGGTTCTCCCGGAGGTCCCCTCGGGCCCGGTGGCCCCGGTGGCCCGCGGAGGCCGGCGCGGCCCTTTCGGCCCTGCTCGCCCTTGGCTAGCGGAGGGAAGGGCGGCGCGGAGGCGGCGGGCAGCTCGGGGTAGGACTCGCACACCATGCGGCAGCTGCCCAGCATCTCGTAGTGCGCGGCGGCGGGCTTGGAGCCGTGCACCAGCAGCGGGATGGCCACCAGCAGCAGCAGCAGCATCGCCACCCCGATGGCCACGGCGGCCACCCGCTTCCTGCGGCTCAGCCGCGAGGCGGCCAGCGCCAGCAGGTCCTCGTCGCCTTTGGGAGCGATGGTGGCGAGCGGAGGGGGGGGCGGTGGTGGTGGTGGCGGGGAGGGGGCGAGAGGGACACTGGGGACACTGGGGACACTGGGGACACTGGGGACACTGGGGACAGCGGGGACACTGGGGACAGCGGGGACACTGGGGAGACTGGGGAGACTGGGGAGGAGGACAGGGGATACTCGGGGGACACTAGGGATACTGGGGAGGGAGACACTGGGGATACTGGGGACACTGAGGATACTGGGGATACTGGGGATACTGGGGATACTGGGGACACTGGGGATACTGGGGAGGGGGACAGGGACAAGGATGGGGCTGCTGGAGGCGTTGGGAGAGGGGGGAATGGCAGTGGGGATGGGGTTGGTGGGGACAGGGGTGGGGACAGGGATGGGGACAGGAATAGGGACAGGGATAGGGACAGGGATGGGGACAGGGATGGGGACAGGGATGGGCTTTATGGGGACAGGAATAGGGACAGGGATGGGGTTGGTAGGGACAGAGCAGGGACAGGGATGGGGACAGGAATGGTGACAGGGATGGGGACAGGAATGGTGACAGGGATGGGGAGAGGAATAGGGACAGGGATGGGGCTGGTGGGGACAGGAATGAGGACAGGGATGGGGACAAGGACAGGGACAGGGACAGGGATGGTGACAGAGGCTGCAGCTGCGGGTGGAGCCGAGGGTGAAACCCAGAGCGGGAATGGGGCTGAGAATGGGATGGGAAACGGGAATGGGACTGAGAGTGGGATTGGGAATGGGAATAGGGCCGAGAATGGGACTGGGATCGGGAATGGGACTGGGATCGGGAATAGGGCCGGGAATGGGATCGGGAATAGGGCCGAGAATAGGGCAGGGAATGGGATCGGGAATGGGATCGGGAGCAGGGGTGAGACCGGGAATATGGCCGGGAATAGAGCCGGGAATGGGATCGGGGCTTGGGCCGGGGGGGAAGCTGCAGGTGGAGCTGAGAATGGGATCGGGAATGGGATCGGGAATAGGATCGGGAATGGGATCAGGAATGGGACAGGGAATGGGATCGGGAATGGGATCGGGGAATTGGGCCGGGAATAGGATCAGGAATGGGATCGGGAATAGGGCCGGGAATGGGATCAGGAATGGGATCGGGAATGGGATCGGGAATGGGATCGGGAATGGGATCGGGAATGGGGCCGGGAATAGGGCCGGGAGTAGGGCTGGAGGCGCGGGCGGAGCAGGGAGCAGAGCTGGCGGAGAGCTCAGAACCTGAGCCGCTGGTGGTGAGTGGAGCACAACCGGTACCGGGAGAGCAGCCGGGAGCAGAACCGGAGAGCAGAACCGGGAAACGAGCTGGGATCCGAACCGGGATCCGAACCGGGAGCAGAACCGAAGAGCAGAACCGGAGAGCAGAACCAAGAAAAAGCTGGGATCCGAACCGGGAGCAGAACCGGGAGCAGAACCGGGAGCGGAGCCGGGAGCGGAGCAGAGAGCCGGGCTGGGCGCGGAGCGGAGAGCAGAGCACGGAGCGGAGAGCAGAGCACGGAGCGGAGAGCTGAGCGGAGAGCAGAGCGGAGCACGGAGCGGAGAGCGGAGCTCCTGCAGCAGGCTGGACCCGAGCTGGGGTGGGAGCTGCTGATGTAACCGCGACCGGAGAGAGAGGGATGGAGGCGAGAGCGGGATGGAGACGAGAGCGGAGCCGGGATGGAACGGTGACCGATGCCGGGATGGAACCGCGACTGGAACAACCGGGGATGGAGCTGCGAGCGGAGGCGGGATGGAGCTGGGATAGAACCGGGACAGAAGCGGGATGGAGATGGGATGAGCCGGGATCAGTGCCGGGATGGAGCTGGGATGAGCCGCGAGCGGAGCCGGGATAAAAACGGGATGGAGCTGCAGCCGGAGCCGGGATGGAGATGGGATGAACACCACAAAACAAACCACAGAACCGGGACAAAACCGAGACAGAACCGGGACAGAACCGGGACAGAACCGGGACAGAACCGAGATGGAGCAGCGATCTCCCCGCCAGACGCGCGGGGCAACTTCTCCCCAAGTTACCGGTGAGCGACACCGGGGATTGTCCTCCCCCGACCCGCGATTGTCCCCTCGGGATTGTCCCCTCGGGATTGCAGGATTGTCACTCCCGGGATTGAACCCACCGGGATTGTCTCTCCCGGGATTGTCCCTCCCAGGCCCGGGATTGTCCCCCTGGGATTGTCACCCCCGGGATTGTCACCCTCAGCCCGGGATTGTCCCCCTGGGATTGTCAGCCCTGGGATTGTCACCCCCAACCCGGGATTGTCCCCTCAGTACCTCTCTCCCGACCCCTCCCGGTCCCTTTTTCCCCCCGGCCCGGCCCGGCCCGGTTCGGTTCGGTTCGGTTCTCTCCGGTACCTGCTGCCGGTTCGGCCGGCGCTGTGCCCGCGGCTCGGCTCGGCTCGGCTCGGTTCGCCCCGCCCGACGGTCCGGCACGGCGGGGCGGGGAGGGGCCGGAGGGGTGGGGGAGGGGAGGGGGGACAGTGACCCCAGAGCCCCCCGGACACCCCTGACACCCCCAGAGCCCCCCGGACCCCCCCGGACAGCCCCGGACAGCCCCGGACCCCCCCGGACACCCCCGGACACCCCCGGACACCCCCGGACACCCCCTGACACCCCCGGACAGCCCGGCTGGTTTGGGGTGTCCGATGGAAATTGGGGGATTAGGTGGGATTTCGGGGGTTAGATTGGGGTCGCTGTGACAAGGGGGGCTTTGCACATGTGTGTGTGTGTGTGTGTGTGTGTGTGTCCACTCGTGTCCATCCAGGTGTGTCCGTGTGTGTCCATCCATGTCTGTGTGTGTCCATCCATGTCCATGTCTGGGGTGTCCACTCATGTCCGTATGTGTGTCCATCCGTGTCCATGTGCAGGGTTCATGTGTGTTCCTGTGTGTCCGTGTGTGTCCATCCATGTCGGTGTGTGTGTCCATCCGTGTCTGTGTGGGGTGTCAGCTCATGTCCATATGTGGTGTCCATCCATGTCCGTGTGTGTCCATATGTGTGTCCATCCGTGTCCGTGTGTGTGTGTCCGTGTGTGTCCATGGGTGTCCATCCATGTCCATGTCTGGGGTGTCCACTCATGTCCATATGTGTGTCCGTGTGTGTCCATCCGTGTCCGTGTGTGTGTGTCCGTGTATGTCCATGTGTGTGTCCATCCATGTCCATGTCTGGGGTGTCCACTCGTGTCCATATGTGTGTCCGTGTGTGTCCGTGTGCAGGGTTTGTGTGTGTTCCTGTGTGTCCATGTGTGTCCATCCGTGTCTGTGCAGTGTCCACTCATGTCCATATGTGGGGTCCATCCATGTCCATATGTGTGTCCATGCATGTCCATGCAGTGTCCACTCCTCTCCATATCTGAGATCCATCTGTGTCCATCCGTGTCCATGTGTGTCCATCCGTGTCCATGTGTGTCCATCCGTGTTCACCTGTGTCCATCCATGTCCATGTGGTGTCCATCCATGTCCATATGTGGGGTCCATGTGTGTCCGTGTGTGTCCATCCATGTCTGGGGTGTCCACTCGTGTCCATATGTGTGTCCATCCATGTCCGTGTGTGTCCGTGTGGGGTCCGTGTGTGTCCATCCATGTCCATCTGTGGGATCCATGCACATCCATGCAGTGTCCACTCCTGTCCGTGTTCAGGGTCCACTCGTGTCCATTTATGGGGTCCACGTGTGTCCATGCAGTGTCCATTCGTGTCCACATGTGGGGTCTGTCTGTGTCCATATTGGGTCCATGCATGTCCATGTAGTGTCCACTCTTGTCCGCGTTCAGGGTCCACCCGTGTCCATGTGGGGTCCATGCACGTCCATGCAGTGTCCACTTGTGTCCATGTCTGGGGTCCATGTGTGTCCATGCAGTGTTCACTCGTGTCCATGTCTGGGATCCATGCCTGTCCATGCAGTGTCCACTTGTGTCCATGTCTGGGGTCCATACACACTCATGCAGTGTCCATCCATGTCCATATGTGGGGTCCATGCACGTCCATGCAGTGTCCACTCGTGTCCATGTCTGGGGTCCATGCACACCCATGCAGTGTCCATCCATGTCCATGTGTGGGGTCCATCTGTGTCCATCCATGTCCATGTCCGGGATCCATGCGTGTCCATGCAGTGTCCATCCATGTACATATGTGGGGTCCATCTGTGTCCATCCATGTCCAGCCGTGTCCACCCGTGGAGGCCGCAGTGTGACCCGCAGGGTGCACAGAGTGTGAATTGACGGTGAGTTGGTGTGTGAGGGCAGGGCGGGTGAGAGTGGGAGTGTGACATGTGTGTGTGTGTGTGTGCGTGTGTGTGTGTGTGCATCCTGCACATGTGTGCTCTGCATGTGACTGTGTGTGTGCATCCTGTGTGTGTGAGCTCCATGTGAGCTCTGTGTGTGTTCTGTGTGTGTTCTGTGTGTGAGCTCTGTGTGTGAGCTCAGTGCATGTGCGTGAATGTGTGTGCATCCTGTGTGTGTGAATGTGTGTGCATCCTGTGTGTGCATCCTGCACATGTGTGTGCTCTGTGTGTGTTCTGTGTGTGTTCTGTGTGTGTTGTGTGTGTGTTGTGTGAGCTGTGAGCTCTGTGTGTGTCCTGTGTGTGTGTGAACGTGTGTGAGCTCTGTGTGTGAGTGCTCAGTTCATGTGAACTCCGTGTGTGCTGCATGTGAGCTCTGTGTGAGCTGTGTGTGTGCATCCTGCACATGTACGTGCTCTGCATGTGAATGTGTGTGAGCTCTGTGTGTGTGAATGTGTGTGAGCTCTGTGTGTGCATCCTGCACATGTGTGTGCTCAGTGTGTGTTCTGTGTGTGTTCCGTGTGTGTGAGCTCTGTGTGTGAGCTCTGTGCATGTGTGTGCATCCCGCACATGTGTGTGCTCTGCATGTGTTCTGTGTGTGTTCTGTGTGTGTGGGCTGTGTGTGTGAGCTCTGTGTGTGTCCTGTGTGTGTGAACATGTGTGAGCTGTGTGGTGTGAGAGAGCTCAGTTCACGTGAACTCCGTGTGTGCTGCGTGTGAGCTCTGTGTGTGAGGTCAGTGCATGTGTGTGCATCCTGCACATGTGTGTGCTCTGCGTGTGAATGTGTGTGAGCTCTGTGTGTGCATCCCACACATGTGTGTGCTCTGCGTGTGTTCTGTGTGTGTTGTGTGTGTGTGAATGTGTGTGAGCTGTGTGTGTGCATCCTGCACACGTGTGTGCTGTGTGTGCTCTGCGCTCTGTGTCCCCTGTGTGTGTGTGTGTGAGGGCTCTGTGTGTTCACACCCAGTTCATGTGTGTGCTCTGTGTGAGTTCTGTGTGTGCATCTTGCACATGTGTGTGCTCTGCATGTGTTCCATGTGTGCTCTGCGTGTGCAGTCCGTGTGAACTCTGCATGTGCATTGCGTGTGAGCTCAGCACACGTGTGCATTTCCCATGTATTTTGTGCATTTCCCATGTATTTTGTGCATTTCCCATGTATTTTATTCATTTCCCATGTATTTTGTGCATTTCCCATGTATTTTGCATGTTTCCCGTGGGTTCATGTATGATTTCCACGCATGTTCTGTGGGTTTTTTGGTGCATTTCCTGTATTTTTTATTCATTCATTCATTCCCGTGCCTTTTGATCCATTTCGATGTGGTTTTTAATGCATTTCCTGAGGTTTTCTGGACATTTTCTGTGCTTTTTTTGCACATTTCCCGTGGGGTTTTTTTGCATTTTCCGAGTTTTTTTGGTGCCTTTTCCGTGCATTTTCCGTCTGGTTTTAATGCATTTCCCATGTGGGTTTTTTGCATTTCCCTTGTGGTTTTTTTTCCTTCCCTTTTCCCTATTTTTATGCATTTCCCGTTTGGGTTTTTTTCCCATTTTTTTCCCATTTTCCTTATTTTTTCTGCATTTCCCGTGTGGTTTTTCCCATTTCCCTCATTTTTATCCATTTCCCATGCAGTTTTTCCCCATTTCCCTTATTTTAATGCATTTCCCGCGTGGATTTTTTTCCCTTTTTCCTCATTTTAATGCATTTCCCGCGTGGATTTTTTCCCTTTTTCCATATTTTAATCCATTTCCCTTCCTTTTTTCCCCATTTCTCCTATTTTAATCCATTCCCAGTCCAGTTTTTCCCCATTTTCCTCATTTTTATCCATTCCCAGTCCGTTTATTTTCCATTTTCCTCATTTTTATTCATTTCCCGTCCATTTTTTTTCCATTTTCCATGGGATTTTCTCCCATTTCCCTCATTTTTATTCATTTCCCATCCGTTTTTTCCCATGTTCCTCATTTTTATTCATTCCCCGTGTGGTTTTTTCCATTTTCCATGTTTTTTTCCCCAATTTTCCTTATTTTTATCCATTCCCCTTCCTTTCCCCTCCATTTTCCTCATGTTTATTCATTTCTCATGCCTTTTTTCCCATTTTCCATGGGATTTTCTTCCCCTTTCCCTCATTTTTATTCATTTCCCATACAGTTTTTTTTCCAATTTCCATGGGATTTTTTCCCATTTTTCTCATTTTTATTCATTTCCTTTCCTTTTCCCCCATTCTCCTCCTTTTTATTCATTCCCATGCAGTTTTTCCCATTTTCCATGGGTTTTTTTCCCATTTTCTTCATTTTTATGCCCTTTCCAGTCCGTTTTTTTTCCATTTTCCATGGGATTTTCTTCCCATTTCTCTCATTTTTATTCATTTTCCATCCGTTTTTCCCCCATTCTCCTCATTTTTATTCATTCCCCATGCGTTTTTTCCCATTTTCCATGGGATTTTTTCCCATTCTCCTTATTTTTTTATTCATTTTCCATGCAGTTTTTTGCCATTTTCCATGGGATTTTTTCCCCATTTTCCATATTTTTCATTCATTCCCCTTGCGGTTTTTCCCATGTTCTGTGGCTTTTTCCCATTTTCCTCATTTTTATTCATTCCCATGCAGTTTTTTCCCATTTTCCACGGGATTTTTTCCCATTTTCCTAATTTTTATTCATTCCCATGCAGTTTTTTTTCCATTTTCCACAAGATTTTTCCCCATTTTTCTCATTTTTATCCATTCCCAGTCCGTTTATTTTCCATTTTCCTCATTTTTATTCATTCCCCGTGTGGTTTTTCCCATTTTCCACAGGAATTTTTCCCATTCTCCTTATTTTTTTATTCATTTTCCATGCAGGTTTTTGCCATTTTCCATGGGATTTTTCCCCCATTTTCCATATTTTTCATTCATTCCCCTTGCGGTTTTTCCCATGTTCTGTGGCTTTTTCCCATTTTCCTCATTTTTATTCATTTCCATGCAGTTTTTTCCCATTTTCCACAGGATTTTCCCCCATTTTCCTCATTTTTATCCATTTCCCATCAGTTTTTTTTCCATTTTCCACAAGATTTTCCCCATTTTTCTCATTTTTTTGCATTTCCCGTCGGTTTTTTTCCATTTTCCTCCTTTTTAATTATTCCCCATGCGTTTCTTCCCATTTTCCACAGGAGTTTTTCCCATTTCCCTCATTTTTATCCATTCCCAGTCCGTTTATTTGCCATTTTCCTCATTTTTATTCATTTCCCGTCCGTTTTTTCCCATTTTCTACAGGATTTTTTCCCATTTTCCACATTTTTATCCATTCCCCTTCCTTTTTTCCCCCATTTCCCTCATTTTAATGAATTCCCCAGTCCGTTTATTTGCCATTTTCCTCATTTTTATTCATTTCCCGTCCGTTTGTTTCCATTTTCCATGGGATTTTCTTCCCATTTCTCTCATTTTTATTCATTCCTCGTCCCTTTTTTCCCACCCCGCTGTCCCTAGCTGTCCCTCCCTGTCCCCCACTGTCCCCCTCTGTCCCCTCGCTGGCCCCTCCCTGTCCCCTCCCCCCCTCGCTGTCCCTTGCTGTCCCCGCTGTCCCCTTCCTGTCCCTCCCTGTCCCCCTCTGTCCCCTGCTGTCCCTCCTGTCCCACCCACTGTCCCCTCCCTGTCCCCCACCGTCCCTCCCTGTCCCCTCCCTGTCCCTCCGTATCCCCCACTGTCCCCTCCTGTCCCTCCCTGTCCCCCACTGTCCCCTCCGTGTCCCTCCTCTCTCCCCTCGCTGTCCCTCCCTGTCCCTCGCTGCCCTTCTGTCCCCAACTGTCCCTCCCTGTCCCCTCCCTGCCCTCGCTGTCCCCCACTGTCCTCCCTGTCCCCTCGCTGTCCCCCTGCTGTCCCCTCCCTGTGTCCCCTGTCCCTCCCTGTCCTCCCTGTCCCCTGTCCCCTCTGTCCTCCCCCTGTCCCTCACTGTCCTCGCTGTCCCCTCACTGTCCTCTCTGTCCCCTCTGCCTGTCCTGTCCCCAAACTGTCCCTCCCTGTCCCTCCCTGTCCTCCCTGTCTCTCTGTCCCCTCCCACTGTCCCCCACTGTCCCCCCGCTGTCCCCTGCTGTCCCCTCGCTGTCCCTCCCTGTCCCCTGCTGTCCCTCACTGTCCCTCCCTGTCCCTCACTGTCCCCCCACTGTCCCTCGCTGTCCCCTCGCCTCCAACCAATCAATCAATCAATGGCGACAATCCCCAGCGCTCCGATCGATCGATCGATCAATCTCCTCTCCCGACTCGATCGATCCGGTGACAACCAGCCGCGCTCGGCGACACCTGGGGACAGCGAGGCGACAGTGCCACCGCCTGCCCCTCCCCCCTTAACGAGCCGCTCCTTAATGAGCGAATTAATTAGCCGCGCGGCTGGGGAAAGCCGCTAATGAGCAGGGCGGGGGGCGGGGGGTGGGGACACTTGGGGACACTTGGGGACACTGGGGTTGGGGAGGGGAGGAAGGGGGAGGGGGGACATTTGGGGGTTTGGGGGTTGGGGAGGGGAAGATGGGGGTTTGGGACATTTGGGGACATTTGGGGGTTTGGGGGAGTGGAGGAGGGGGAGGGGGTTGGGGACATTGGGGGACATTTGGGGACACTTGGGGGTTTGGGGACACTGGGGGTTTAGAGGGAGGATGGAGGAGGGACATTTGGGGACACTTGGGGACATTGGAGGTTTGGGGGTTGGGGAAGGGGAAGATGGGGTTGGGAACATTTGGGACACTTGGGGGTTTGGGGGAGGGAGGATGGGGGAGGGGTTGGGGACACTTGGGGACATTGGGGGAGGGGAGGATGGGGAGGGGTTGGGGACATTGGGGGTTCTGGGGACATTTGGGGACATTTGGAGGTTTGGGGGAGGGGAGGATGGGGGTTGGGACATTTGGGGACACTTGGGGGGTTTGGGGACATTGGGGGTTTGGGGGAGGGGAGGATGGTGGGAGGGGGACTTTGGGGACATTTGGGGACACTGGGGGAGTTGGTGGGTTTGGGGGAGGCGATGATGGGGGTTTGGGACACTTGGGGACATTGGGGGACACTTGGGGACACTTTGGGACATTTGGGGACATTTGGGGGAGGGGAGGATGGGGGGACAGGGGTAAATCGTGTCCTTGTCGCCATGGGGGGGTTGGGGTTGGCTTTGGGGGTTCAGAGTCACATTTGGGGTTCCCCATTTGGTGTCACCGGATTTTGGGGTCTCAG
This sequence comes from Lichenostomus cassidix, assembly GCF_008360975.1. Classification (NCBI taxonomy): domain Eukaryota; kingdom Metazoa; phylum Chordata; class Aves; order Passeriformes; family Meliphagidae; genus Lichenostomus; species Lichenostomus cassidix. The sequence continues at coordinate 1,777,415 of NC_139509.1, forward strand.
TCCCACATTTGGGGTCTCAAAGTCATCTTTGGAGTCTCAAACTCATCTTTGGGGTCTCACCCCATCTTTTGGGGTCCCTGGATTGGTGTCACTCCCCGGATTTGGGGTCTGACCCCATCTTTGGGGTCCTTCAGTTGGTGTCACTCGATTTGGGGTCTCAAACCCATTTTTTGGGAGGTCTCAGCCCCATCTTTGGGGTCTTTCATTTGGTGTCACTCACCGGATTTGGGGTCTCAGTCCCATTTTTGGGTCTCAGACACATCTTTGGGGTCTCACATTTGGTGTCACTCACCGGATTTGGGGTCTCAGTCCCATTTTTGGGGTCTCAGCACCATCTTTGGGGTCTTTCATTTGGTGTCACCGGATTTTGGGATCTCAAACTCATCTTTGGGATTTCAGCCTCATCTTTGGGGTCTCAAAGTCATCTTTGGGGTCTCAGTCCATATTGGGGTCTCTCATTTGGTGTCACTCACCGGATTTGGGGTCTCAAACCCATCTTTTGGGGTCCCTGGGTTGATGTCACCAGATTTGGGGTCTCAGCCCAGATTTGGGGGTCTCAAACCCATCTTTGGGGTTTCAGACCTATGTTTAGGGTCTCAGTCACAGATTTGGGGTTCCCCATTTGGTGTCACCGGATTTTGGGATCTCAAACTCATCTTTGGGGGTCTCAGCCTCATCTTTGGGGTCTCAAAGTCATCTTTGGGGTCTCAACCCACATTTGGGGTCTCTCATTTGGTGTCACTCACCAGATTTGGGGTCTCAGCCCCATATGGGGTCCCTGGGTTGATGTCACCGGATTTTGGGGTCTCAGCCCCACATTTGGGGTCCTTCAGTTGGTGTCACCATATTTGGGGTTCCCCATTTGGTGTCACTCACCGGATTTGGGGTCTCAGTCCCATCTTTGGGGTCTCCTCATTTGGTGTCACCAGATTTGGGGTCTCAGCCCACATTTGGGGTCTCAGCCCATCTTTGGGGTCCCTTATTTAGGTGTCACTGGGTTTGGGGGACATTGGGGACATTGGGGTCACTGGGGGGATTTGGGACATTTGGGGACATTTGGGGACATTTGGGAACATTTGGGGACATTTGGGGACATTGGGGGTATGGGGACATTGAGGGATATTTGGGGACATTGGGGTTATGGGGTATTGGGGATATTTGGGGACATTTGGGGACATTTGGGGACATTGAGGACATTTGGGTTATGGGGTATTGGGGACATTTGGGGACATTGGGGGACATTTGGGGACATTGGGGACATTTGGGGACATTGGGGACATTTGGGGACATTTGGGGACATTTGGGGACATTTGGGGACATTGGGGACATTTGGGGACATTTGGGGACATTTGGGGACACTGGGGAGGAACATCGAGAGAACTCCCGAGGGGAAATTTAGGATTTCTGGGATTTCTTCCCCCAGCGGTCAGAGTTGGTGAAATCCCACTGACAGCTCCGGGAAATTGGGATTTGGGATTTGGGATTTGGGATTCATTTCTATTTGGGATTTGGGATTTGGGATTCATTTTGATTTGGGATTTTTTATTTGGGATTTTTTAATTGGGATTCATTTATTTGGGATTTTTTTATTTGGGATTGATTTTTTCTTTGGGATTTTTTTATTTGGGATTTTTTTATTTGGGATTTGTTATTTGGGATTATTTTTTATCTGGGATTTGTTATTATTTGGGATTCATTTTTATTTGGGATCCTTTATTTGGGATTCGTTCATTATTTGTGATTTTTTATTTGGGATTTTTTTTATTTGGGATTCAGTTCTATTTGGGATCTTTTATTTGGGATTTTTTATTCGGGATTCATTTTGATTTGGGATTTTTTTATTTGGGATTTGTTATTTGGGATTTTTTTTATTTGGCATTCATTTTATTTGGGATTTTTTTATTTGGGATTTGTTATTTGGGATTTTTTTTTATTTGGCATTCATTTTATTTGGGATTCCTATTTCTTTGGGATATTTTCTTTGGGATTTTTTCATTTGGGATTCATTTTTATTTCGGATTTTTTTTATTTGGGATTCATTTTTCTCTGGGATTTTTTTATTTAGGATTTTTTTTTATTTGGGATTTTTTTTCTTTGGGATTTTTTTATTTAGGATTTTTTTTTATTCGGGATTTTTTTTCTTTGGGATTTTCTTATTTGGGATTTTTTTTCTTTGGGATTTTTTATTTAGGATTTTTTTTTATTCGGGATTTTTTTCCTTTGGGATTTTTTTATTTAGGATTTTTTTTTTATTTGGGATTTTTTTTCTTTGGGATTGGGGAGCTGCACAGAGCCTCGGAATGAATCCCAAATAATGAATGAATCCCAAATAATGAATAAATCCCAAGCAGCAGCTCTGGCCGTGCATGGAATTCATCCCAACCCCATCCATCTCCGGCGGGGGAGGAAAAAAAATCCTATAAATCCCAAATTCCCCCCGGAGAGAATCCCAGCCCTGGCTGGAGCTCTGACACCTCCTGAATCCTAAACAGAAATAAATTCCGAATAAAAAAATCCCAAAGAATGAATCCCAAATGGAAATAGATCCTAAATCAAAATGAATCCCAAATTAAAAAAATCCAAATAAAGAAAATTCCAAATAAAAAATCCCAAATAAAAAAAAAATCCAAATAAAAAAATCCCAAATAAAAAATCCCAAATAAAAATCTCAAATAAAAATCCCAAATAAAAATCCCAAATAAAAAAAAAATCCCAATAAAAAGTCCCAAATAAAATCCCAAATAAAAATCCCAAATTAAAAAAAATCCCAAATAAAAATCCCAAATAAAAAAATCCCAAATAAAAATCCCAAATAAATAAAAATCCCAAATAAATAAAAAAACCCAAATTAAAAAAAATCCCAAATTAAAAATCCCAAATAAAATCCCAAATAAAAAAAAAATCCCAAATAGAAAATCCCAAATAAAAAATCCCACATTAAAAATCCCAAATAAAAACCTAAATAAATAAAAATCCTAAATAAAAACCCCAAATAAATAAAAATCCCAAATAAAAAAAAAAATCCCAAAAAAAATCCCAGATTAAAAATCCCAATAAAAAATCCCAGATTAAAATCCCAAATAAAAAACCCAAATAAAAAAATCCCAAATTAAAATCCCAAATAAAAATCCCAAATAAAAAAATCCCAAATAAAAAAATCCCAAATAAAAAGTCCCAAATAAAAAAATCCCAAATAAAAAAATCCCACATAAAAAACCCAAAAAAAAAAATCCCAAATAAAAAAATCCCAGATTGAAAAAATCCCACATAAAAAAATCTCACATAAAAAACCCCAAATAAAAAAAAATCCCAAATAAAAAAATCCCACATAAAAAACCCCAAACAAACCAAAAACCCCAAACAAATAAAAAAACCCCAAATAAATAAAAAAACCCCAAACAAACAAAAAACCCCAAACAAACCAAAACCCCACAGCAATCCCTCCCGCCCGGAATTCCCCAACCCCATCCATCTCCCGCCAGCAGCACAAAACCCCATAAATCCCAAATTCGCCCCGAGAGGAGCAGGAGATGGATGAGGTCGAGTTCAGCCCTACAGACACTGCGCTGATTTGGGATTCTGCTTTTGGGATTTATCGCCTTTGGGACTCGGGAGCGACACTAGGGCGGGAGGGGCAAAGGGGATTGGGATTTATGGGATTTATGGGGTTTTTGTCAGCCGGCTGGCGGTCAGAGCGAAATGCCTCTGACAGCTCTGTTATTTGGGATTTGTTCATTAATTATTTGGGATTTATCAATTAATTATTTGGGATTTATCAATTAATTATTTGGGGTCATTAATTGTTTGGGGTTCGGGGTTGGTTGTTTGGGGTTTGGGAGCTCTCAGGGGGAATTTGGGATTTATGGGATTTTTGTCATCCGGCTGGCAGCGCTGAGCTAAATGCCACTGACAGCTCTGTTATTTGAGATTTGTTCATTAATTATTTGGGATTAATTCATTCATTATTTGGGGTTCATTCATTATTTGGGGCTCGGGATTGGCTCTTTGGGGTTTGGGATCTCTCGGGGGGAATTTAGGATTTATGGGATTTTTGTCATCCGGCTGGCAGCGCTGAGCTAAATGCCACTGACAGCTCCGGTTGTGTGGGATTGATCAATTAATTATTTGGGATTAATTCATTAATTATTTGGGATTTGTTCATTAATTATTTGGGATTAATTCATTATTTGGGGTTCGGGGTTGGTTCTTTGGGGTTTGGGATCTCTCAAGGGGGAATTTAGGATTTATGGGATTTTTTTTCCTCCTGCTGGCGGCGCTGAGTTAAATGCCACTGACAGCTCCGGGTGTGTGGGATTAATTCATTAATTATTTGGGATCATTAATTATTTGGGATTTATTAATTCTTTGGGGTTCGGGGTTGGTTCTTTGGGGTTTGGGATCTCTCAAGGGGGAATTTAGGATTTATAGGATTTTTTTTCCTCCTCCTGGCGGCGCTCAGCTAAATGCCTCTGACAGCTCTGTTATTTGGGATTCATCAATTAATTATTTGGGATTTATCAATTAATTATTTGGGGTCATTAATTGTTTGGGGTTCGGGATTGGCTCTGTGGGGTTTGGGATCTCTCAGGGGGGATTTGGGATTTATGGGGTTTTTGTCATCCGGCTGGCAGCGCTGAGCTAAATGCCTCTGACAGCTCCGGTTGTGTGGGATTGATCAATTAATTATTTGGGATTAATTCATTAATTAATTGGAGTTCATTAATTATTTGGGGTTCGGGGTTGGCTCTTTGGGGTTTGGGATCTCTCGGGAGGGATTTGGGATTTATGGGATTTTTGTCATCCTGCTGGCGGTCAGAGCTAAATGCCACTGACAGCTCTGTTATTTGGGATTTGTTCATTAATTATTTGGGATTTATCAATTAATTATTTGGGATCATTAATTGTTTGGGGTTTGGGATCTCTCTGGGAGTTTGGGATTTATGGGGTTTTTGTCATCCGGCTGGCGGTCAGAGCTAAATGCCTCTGACAGCTCTGTTATTTGGGATTCATCAATTAATTATTTGGGATTCATTAATTAATTGGGGTTCGGGATTGGTTCTTTGGGGTTTGGGATCTCTCAAGGGGGAATTTAGGATCTATAGGATTTTTTTTCCTGCTGGCAGCGCTGAGCTAAATGCCTCTGACAGCTCTGTTATTTGGGATTCATCAATTAATTATTTGGGATCATTAATTATTTGGGATTCGGGATTGGCTCTTTGGGGTTCGGGAGCTCCGAGGGGGATTTAGGATTTATAGGATTTATTTCCTCCGCGGGCAGGGAGGGAGAAACCCCATGGATGGACAGAGCTGGGATTTGGGGTTTGGATTTGGGGTTTTGGATTTGGGATTCTTGATTTGGGATTCATTCATTACTTGGGATTTTTTTCTCTGGGATTTTTCTTTAGGATTTTTCCTTTGGGATTTGCTTGAGGATATTTTCTCTGGGTTTTTTTTCTCTGGGATTTTTTCTCTGGGATTTTCCTTTAGGATTTTTCCTTTAGGATTTTTTCTCTGGGATTTATTTTCCTTTGGGATTTTCCTTTAGGATTTTTTCTCTGGGATTTATTCTTTCTTTAGGATTTTCCTTTAGGATTTTTTTCTCAGGGATTTATTTTTCCTTTAGGGTTTTCCTTTAGGATTTTTTCTCTGTGATTTTTTTCTCTGGGATTTTCCTTTAGGGTTTTTTCTCTGGGATTTTCTTTAGGATATTTTCTCGGGTTTTTTTTCTCTGGGATTTTCCTTTAGGATTTTTCCTTTAGGATTTTTTTCTCAGGGATTTTCCTTTCGGATTTTTTCTCTGGGATTTCTTTTCCTTTCGGATTTTTTCTCTGGGATTTATTTTCCTTTAGGATTTTCCTTTAGGATTTTTTCTCTGGGATTTCTTTTCCTTTAGGATTTTTTCTCTGGGATTTCTTTTCCTTTAGGATTTTTTCTCTGGGATTTTTCCTTTAGGATTTTTTCTCTGGGATTTTTCCTTTAGGATTTTTTCTCTGGGATTTCTTTTCCTTTAGCATTTTTTCTCTGGGATTTTTCCTTTCGGATTTTTCTCTGGGATTTATTTTCCTTTCGGATTTTTCTCTGGGATTTCTTTTCCTTTCGGATTTTTTCTCTGGGATTTCTTTTCCTTTGGGGTTTTCCCTGCGGGATTTCCCGCTCCGCTCTCGCCTTTGGGGTCACTCTGCTGCCAGCAGCTCCAATTAGCGCCGCGCTGACATTTCCAGCTGGAAATCCTAAATCCCCTTTGGGATCGCGGCTGGCAGTGATGGATGAGCGGGGAGGGAAAATCCTATAAACCCCAAATTGTCCGGCAGAGAGAGAGAGAGAGAGAAACCCCAGAGCGGATCTGATCTCCTGAATCCGAAATAAAATCCTAAAGGAAAAATCCTAGAGAAAAAATCCTAAAGGAAAATCCTAAAGGAAAATCCCAAAGGAAATCCTAAAGGAAAAATCCCAGAGAAAAAAATCTTAAAGGAAAAATCCTAGAGAAAAAATCCTAAAGGAAAAATCCTAGAGAAAAAAATCCTAAAGGAAAATCCTAAAGGAAAATCCTAAAGGAAAAATCCTAAAGGAAAAATCCCAGAGAAAAAAATCTTAAAGGAAAAATCCTAAAGGGAAAATCCTAAAGGAAAATCCTAAAGGAAAATCCTAAAGGAAAATCCTAAAGGGAAAATCCTAAAGGAAAATCCCAGAGAAAAAATCCTAAAGGAAAAATCCTAGAAAATCCTAAAGGAAAATCCTAAAGGAAAATCCTAAAGGAAAAATCCTAAAGGAAAAATCCCAGAGAAAAAAATCTTAAAGGAAAATCCTAAAGGAAAAATCCTAAAGAAAAATCCCAGAGAAAAAAATTCCGGAGAAAAAAATCCCAAAGGAAAAATCCCAAATAATGAATGAGTCCCAATTAAAAAAAATCAATCCCAAATAAGAAATCCCAGATGAAAAATCCCAAATGAAAAATCCCAAAGAAAAAAATCAATCCCAAATAAAAGAATATCCCGAATAATGAATCCCATAGGAAAAATCCCAAAGGGAAAAAAATCTCAAATAATGAATCCCAAATGAAGAATCCCAAATAATGAATGAATCCCAAATAAAAAATCCCAAATAAAAATCCCAAATAAAAAAAACCCAAATAAAAATAAATCCCAAAGCATGAATCCCCAATAAAGAATCCCAAATAAAAATGATTCCCAAATAAAAATTAATCCCAAATAAAAATGAATCCCAAAGCATGAATCCCTAATAAAAAATAAATCCCAAATAAAAATATCCCAAATAAAAATAAATCCCGAAACATGAATCCCAAATAAAAATAAATCCCAAAGGATGAATCCAACTAAAGGATCCTAAATAATTGATGAATCCCAAATAAAAATGAATCCCAAATAGAAAAAAATCCCAAATAAAAATAAATCCCAAATAAAAAAATCCCAAAGAAAAACAAATCCCAAAACATGAATCCTAAATAAAAAAATCCCAAATAAAAATGAATCCCAAATAAAAAAAATCCCAAATAAAAACGATTCCCAAAGCATGAATCCCTAATAAAAAATAAATCCCAAATAAAAATGAATCCTAAGGAATGAATCCCAAATAAAAATATCCCAAATAAAAATAAATCCCAAAGCATGAATCCCCAATAAAAAATAAATCCCAAATAAAAATTTATCCCAAATAAAAATAAATCCCAAATAAAAATGAATCCCAAATAAAAATGAATCCCAAATAAAAACAAACCCCAAAACATGAATCCCAAATAAAAAACAAATCCCAAAGGATGAATCCCAACTAAAAGATCCTAAATAATTGATGAATCCCAAATAAAAATAAATCCCAAATAAAAAAATCCCAAATAAAAATGAATCCCAAATAAAGAATCCCAAATAAAAATAAATCCCAAAACATGAATCCCTAATAAAAAACAAATCCCAAATAAAAATAAATCCCAAATAAAAAAATCCCAAATAAAAATAAATCCCAAAACATGAATCCCCAACAAAGAATCCCAAATAAAAATAAATCCCAAATAAAAAAATCCCAATAAAACACAAATCCCAAAGGATGAATCCCAACTGACAGATCCTAAATAATTGATGAATCCCAAATAAAAATATCCCAAATAAAAATGAATCCCAAAACATGAATCCCCAACAAAGAATCCCAAATAATAATATCCCAAATAAAAATGAATCCCAAATAAAAATGAATCCCAAATAAAAAAATCCCCAATAAAACACAAATCCCAAAGGATGAATCCCAACTGACAGATCCTAAATAATTGATGAATCCCAACTAAACGGAGCTGCTTTGGGATTTAGCTCAGCTCGGGAGGAAAAAAAATCCTATAAACCCTAAATTGTCCCCAGAGAGACTCGCAGCCCTAATTGGAGCTCTGACACCTCCTGCATCCCGAAGAAAAAATCCTGAATAAGAAATCCTAAAGAAGGAATCCCAAATAAAAAAAAATCCTAAATAGAAAATCCCAAATAAAAAATCCCAAAGGAAAAATCCCAAATAAAAAATTCCCAAATAAAAAATCCCAAATAAAAAATCCCAAATAAAAAAATCCCAAAGGAAAAATCCCAAATAAAAAAATCCCAAAGGAAAAATCCCAAATAAAAAATCCCAAATAAAAATAAATCCTGAATCCCAAATAAAGATAAATCCTAAATAAGAAACCCCAAAGAAGGGATCCCAAGTAAAAAAATTCCAAATAGAGAATCCCAAATAAAAAAATCCCAAATAAAAAAAAACCCAAATAAAAATACCAAATAAAAATACCAAATAGAAAATCCCAAATAAAAAAAATCCCAAATAAAAAAACCCCAAATAAAAAAAATACCAAATAAAAAAAATACCAAATAAAAAAAATACCAAATAAGAAATGCCATATAAAGATGAATCCCAAATAAAAAATCCCAAAGAAAAAATCCCAAATAAAAAAATCCCAAATAAAAAAAATCCCAAATAAAAAAAATCCCAAATAAAAAAATCCCAAATAAGAAATCCCAAATAAAAATGAATCCTGAATCCCAAATAGAAAATCCCAAATAAAAAAATCCCCAAATAACAAATCCCATATAAAGAAACCCAAATCCTATAAATCCTTAAAAAACCCCTCAGACGCCCCAGGATTTGGGGGGAAAAATCCCATTTTTGGGTTTTTTTTTTCCCTTTCCTCCCCCAATCCAACCTCCCCATATTTTAGTGCTAAAATCCCATATTTTTGGTCTAAAATCCCATTTTTTCAAGCTAAAATCCCACTTTTTTCGAGCTAAAATCCCATTTTTAGGGGTTTTTTCTCCCCCCTCCTCCCCTACCCCAAGCTCCCCATAACCTCCCCATATTTTAGGGCTAAAATCCCATATTTTTGTCCTAAAATATCATTATTTTAGTGCTAAAATCTCTTTTTTTCCGAGCTAAAATCCCATTTTTTAGGGTTTTTTTTTCCCTCTCCTCCCCTAATCTAACATCCCCCTAGAGCTCCCCCATATTTTAGTGCTAAAATATCATTTTTTAATGCTAAAATCCCATTTTTTAGGGTTTTTTCCCTCCTCCTCCCCTACTCCAACCCCCCTATAACCTCCCCATGTTTTAGTGCTAAAATCCCATTTTTTTAGTGCTAAAATCCCATTTTTTAGGGTTTTTTCCCCCTCTCCTCCCCTACTCCAACCCCCCTATAAATCCCCATATTTTAGTGCTAAAATCTCATTTTTTAATGCTGAAATCCCATTTTTTTCCTGCTAAAACCCCATTTTTTAGGTTTATTTTTCCCCCCTCCTCCCCTACTCCAACCCCCCCATATTTTAGTGCTAAAATCCCACATTTTAATGCTAAAATCCCATTTTTTCAATGCAAAACCCCCATTTTTTTAATGCTAAAACCCCATTTTTTCCAGCTAAAACCCCATTTTTCGGGTGTTTTTCCTCCCCTACCCCAACCCCCCCAATTCCAGCTCTCCCATCCCATATTTTCGGTGCTAAATTCCCATTTTTTGGGGTGTTTTTTCTCTCTCTCCGCGCTGCTCGGCTCGCTGCCCAGCTGACAGCTTCCCTCCCGCGGGATCCGCGCTGAGCAACGCTCGGCTGAGCGCGGGGAGAGAGAGAGATTTGGGGGGGTCAGGGAGGGATGGGGGGGCTGAGAGACATTTGGGGGCTGAGACACATTTCTGGGGTCCAGACCCATTTTTGGGGGCTGAGAGCGATCTGGGGGGTCTGGACCAATTTTTGGGGGTCCAGTCCCTTTCAGGGGGTCCAGACCCATTTTTGGGGGCTGAGGGTCATTTGGGGGTCCAGTCCCTTCGGGGGTCCAGACCCATTTTTGGGGGGGTCTAGAGCAATTTGGGGGCTGAGAACCCTTTTTTGGGGGGCTGGGAACCCCTTTTGGGGGAGCTCAGAGCCATTTTTGGAGGGCTGAGAACCTTTTCTGGGGGGCTGAGAGCAATTTGGGGAGCTGAGACATTTTTGGGGGTCTCAGAGCGATTTGAGGGGATCTAGACCCATTTTGGGGGGCTGAGAACCTTCTGAGGGGGTCAAGAATAATTTTGGGGGATTTAGTCACTTTTAGGGGGCTGAGAACCTTTTTGGGGGCTGAGAACCTTTTTTGGGGGGCTGAGAGCGATCTGGGGGATTCAAACCAATTTGGGGGCTGAGAACCTTTCTGGGGGGTCAGAGCGATTTGGGGGGTCAGACCCATTTTTAGGGGGGATTCAGTGACTTTTGGGGGCTGAGAACCTTTGGGGTCTGAGCGATTTGAGAGGGTCCAGACCCATTTTTGGGGTGATCGAGACCAATTTGGGGGAGTTCAGACCCATTTTGGGGGTCTCAGAACTATTTTGGGGTGGCTGAGAGCAATTTGGGGGGCTGAGAACCTTTTTGGGGGTCAGACCCATTTTTAGGGGGGGATTCAGTGACTTTTGGGGGCTGAGAACCTTTTATGGGGGGCTGAGAGCAATTTGGGGGGGTCCAGTCCCTTTTCGGGGGGTTCAGAGTAATTTGGGGGGCCTGAGAACCTTTTTGGGGGGGCTGAGACACATTTTTGGGGGGCTCTAGACCAATTTTTGAGGGTCCAGTCCCTTTTCGGGGGGTCCAGAGTAATTTGGAGGGCCTGAGAACCTTTTTTTGGGGGACAGAGAACCTTTTTAGGGGAGACTAGACCCATTTCGGGGGGCTCAGAACCATTTCGGGGGGCTCAGAGCCTTTTTGGGGCTCCCCCAACTCCCCCCCAGCCCCATTTTTAGGGTTTTTCAGACCCCCAGCCCTATTTTGGGGATTTCCAGCCCCATTTTTAGGGTTTCCAGCCCCATTTTTGGAGTTTTCAGCCCCATTTTTAGGGTTTCCAGCTCCATTTTGGGGTTTCCAGTCCCCCCAGCCCCATTTTTAGGGTTTCCAGCCCCATTTTTAGGGTTTCCAGCCCCATTTTGGGAATTTTCAGCCCCATATTTAGGGTTTTTCAGCCCCCCCAGCCCCATTTTAGGGTTTTCAGCCCCATTTCTGAGGTTTCCAGGCCCATTTTTGGGGTTTTCAGTCCCCCCAACCCCATTTTTAGGATTTCCAGCCCCATTTCTGAGGTTTTCAGCCCCATTTTTAGGGTTCCCAGCCCCATTTAGGATTCCCAGCCCCATTTTTAGGGTTTCCAGCCCCATTTTAGGGGTTTTCAGCCCCATTTTTGGAGTTTTTAGCCCCACTTTTAGGGTTTTTAGCCCCATTTTAGGGTTTCCAGCCCCATTTTTAGGGTTTTCACCCCCATTTTTAGGGTTTCCAGCCCCATTTTTAGGGTTTTCAGCCCCATTTTTTATGATTTTCAGCCCCCCAGCCCCATTTTTAGGATTCCCAGCCCCATTTTAGGATTTCCAGCCACATATTTAGGATTTCCAGCCCCATTTTTAGGATTTGCAGCCCCATTTTAGGATTTCCAGCCCCATTTTTAGGATTTGCAGCCCCATTTTTAGGGTCTTCAGCCCCATTTCTGAGGTTTCCAGCCCCATTTTTGGGGGTTTTAGCCCCATTTTTAGGATTTCCAGCCTCCCCAGCCCCATTTTTAGGGGTTTCCAGCCCCATTTTTAGGATTCCCAGCCCCATTTTAGGGTTTCCAGCCCCATTTAAGGATTTCCAGCCCCATTTTAGGATTCCCAGCCCCATTTTTAGGGTTTTCACCCCCATTTTTAGGGGTTTCCAGCCCCATTTTTGGGGTTTCCACCCCCATTTTAGGGTTTCCAGCCCCATTTTAGGATTCCCAGCCCCATTTTAGGGTTTTCACCCCCATTTTTAGGATTCCCAGCCCCATTTTAGGGTTTCCAGCCCCATTTTAGGATTTCCAGCCCCATTTTTAGGGTTTCCAGCCCCATTTTAGGGTTTTCAGCCCCATTTTAGGGTTTCCAGCCCCATTTTTAGGATTCCCAGCCCCATTTTTAGGATTCCCAGCCCCATTTTTAGGGTTTCCAGCCCCATTTCTGAGGTATCCAGCCCCATATTTAGGATTCCCAGCCCCATATTTAGGATTTCCAGCCCCATTTTTGGGATTTCCAGCCCCATTTTTAGGATTTCCATCCCCATTTTTAGGGGTTTTCAGCCCCATTTTAGGATTTCCAGCCCCATTTTAGTGTTTTCACCCCCATTTTTAGGGTTTTCAGCCCCATTTTAGGATTCCCAGCCCCATTTCTGAGGTTTCCAGCCCCATTTTTAGGGTTTCCACCCCCATTTTAGGGTTTTCAACCCATTTTTAGGGTTCTCAGCCCCCTTTTAAGGATTTTCAGCCCCATTTTAGGGTTTCCAGCCCCATTTTAGGGTTTCCAGCCCCATTTCTGAGGTTTCCAGCCCCATTTTAGGGTTTTCAGCCCCATTTTTAGGGTTTCCAGCCCCATTTTTAGGATTCCCAGCCCCATTTTTAGGGTTTTCAGCCCCATTTTAAGGGGTTTCAGCCCCATTTTTAGGATTCCCAGCCCCATTTTTAGGATTCCCAGCCCCATTTTTAGGGTTTTCAGCCCCATTTTAGGGTTTTCAGCCCCATTTTAGGGTTCCCAGCCCCTCCCCGCCCCCCGGCTCAGGCTCGTCTCTCTTTCTCTCTCCCGATCGATTTGGTGAAAAATTCTCTGGATCTAGAAAATGTCAAATTTGCCTTCGATCGATCGCGGCGGGGGGGCGAACAGCGGGGGGTTGGGGGTCTTAAAGGGTCCTGGGGGGTCCTAAAAGGGTTCTGGGTGGTCCTACAAGGGACCTGGGTGGTCTTAAAGGGTCCTGGGGGATCCTAAAAAGGTCCTGGGTGATCCTAAATGGGTCCTGGGTGGTCCTAAAAGGGTCCTGGTGGGTCCTCAAAGGGTTCTGGGGGGTCTTAAAAGGGTTCTGGGTGGTCTTAAAAGGGGTTTTGGGTGGTCCTAAAGGGGCTCTGGGTGGTCCTAAAGGGTCCTTGGGGATCCTGGGTGGTCTTCGAGGGTCCTGGGTGATCCTAAAGGGGTCCTGGGTGGTCTTAAAGGGTCCTGGGGGGTCCTAAAAGGTTTCTGGGGGGCTCTAAAAGGGTCCTGTGTGGTCTTAAAGGGTCCTTGGTGGTTCTAGAGGGTCCTGGGTGGTCCTAAAAGGGTGCTGGGTGGTCCTAAAGAGGTTTTGGGGGGTCCTGGGTGGTCATAAATGGTTCTGGGTGGACTTAGGGGGTCCTGGGTGATCCTAAAAGAGTCCTTGGCCAAAAACCCCCAAACCCAAACCACCAAAACCCCCAAACACCAACCCCAAAACCCCAAAGGGTCTGGGTGGTCCTAAAGGGGTCCTGGGTGGTGCTAAAGGGGTTTTGGGGGTCCTGGGTAATCCTAAAAGGGTCTTGGGTAGTCTTAAAGGGTCCTGGGTGATCCTAAAGGGTGCTGGATGGTCCTAAAAGGATTCTGGGTGGCTCTAAAGGGGTTCTGGGTGGTCCTAAAAGGGTCCTGGGCGGTCCTAAAAGGGTCCTTGGGGGTCCTGGGTGGTCTTAGAGGGTCCTGGGTGATCCTAAAAGGGTCCTGGGTGGTCTGGGGGGTCCTAAAGAGGTCCTTGGGGGTCCTGGGTGATCTTAAAAGGGTCCTTGGGGGTCCTGGGTGGTCCTAGAGGGGTTTTGGGGGGGTCTAAAGGGGTTCTGGGGGGTCCTAGAGGGTCCTGGGTGATCCTAAATGGGTCATTGGTGGTCCTAAAGGGTGCTGGATGGACTCAGGGGGTTCTGGTGATCCTAAAGGGGTTCTGGTTGATCCTAAAAGGTGCTGGGTGGTCCTGAAGTGTTCTGGGTGATCCCAAATGGGTCCTGGGTGGATCTAAAGGGTCCTGGGTGGTCCTCAAAAGGTCCTGGGTGATCCTAGAGGGTGCTGGGTGGTCCTAAAAGGATTCTGGATGGCTTTAAAGGGGTTCTGGGTGGTCATAAAGGGGTTCTGGGGGGTCTGGGGTGTCCTGGGTGATCCTAAATGGTCCTTGATGGTCCTAAATGGGTGCTGGTGATCCTAAAAGGGTCCCGGGTGGTGCTAAAGGGTTCTGGGTGGCTCTAAAGGGGCTCTGGGTGGTCCTAGAGGGTCCTGGGTGGTCCTAAAGGGTCTTGGGTGATCCTAAAGGGGTCTGGGGGGTCCTGGGTGACCCTAAGTGCTTCTAAGTGGTCCTAAAAGGGTGCTGGGTGGTCCTAAAGGGGTTTTGGGGAGTCTGGGGTATCCTGGGTGGTCATAAATGGTCCTGGGTGGTCCTAAAAGGCTGCTCGGTGGTCCTAAAGGGGTTCTGGGTGATCCTAAAGGGGTCATTGGTGATCCTAAATGGGTCCTGGGTGGTTCTAAATGGGTTCTGAGTGGACTCAGGGGGTCCTGGGTGATCCTAAAGTGTTCTGGGTGATCCTAAACGGTTCTGAGTGGTCCTAAATGCTCCTGGGTGATCCTAAATGGGTTCTGGGTGGTTCTAAAGGGTTCAGAGTGATCCTAAAGGGTTCTAAGTGGTCTAAAAGGGTCCTGGGTGATCCTAAACGGTTCTGAGTGGTTCTAAATGGTCCTGCGTGGTCCTAAATGGTCCTGGGTGGTCCTAAAGGGTTCTAAGTGGTCTAAAAGGGTCCTGGGTGATCCTAAAAGAATCCCGGCTGGTCCATGGGGTTTGGGATACTCTGCGGGGTACCCACGGGGTCTGTGGGGTGGGGGACGCTCCGCCGCGGGCTCTAGGGGATCTATCGTCACGGGACGGCGACAATCGCGACACTTCTCCCTGTCGGCGGTGTCGCCGCTCCCGGCGGGGATTCGAACCCGCGACCTGCCGATCTGCGCGCCGCGCGGCGCTCCGGCCGTTCCCGGACAGCGCTCGGCAGTTTCCGTCCACGTTCGGCGCCCGCCGCCCCGCCCATAAGGGGCGTGGCTTAAAATACTTCAATATGATTGGCTCTATGAAGTGAGGAGGCGGGGCTTTGCCGCCGAGCCGCCTCCCCATTGGCTGGCGGCGCCCTCGCGCCCCCGCCCCGCCCCTTTCCCAATGGCGGCCGGAGGAGGGCGGGACAAAGGGAGCCATCCCGCTCTCTGATTGGTTAAAACCCTGAGGGTGCCGCTCAACCATTGGCTGTCGGCGGAAATCCGCGCTCTGATTGGCTGAGGCGGCTGTGAGGGCTGCTGCCGGCCCGCGGCCCCCACCCGGAGCGTTGCGGGTGAGGCTGAGGGGGGAGAGAGGCTGAGAGACCCCCGAGAGACCCGGAGAGCCCTCCGAGAGACCCCGAGAGACCCCCGAGAGAGCCCCGGGTGAGTGAGAGAGGCCCCCGAGAGAGCCTGAGGGGGGAGAGAGACCCTCGGGAGAGTCAGAGACCCTGAGAGCCCCCCGAGAGACCCCGAGAGACCCCGAGAGAGCCCCGGGTGAGTGAGAGAGGCCCCCGAGAGAGCCTGAGGGGGCGAGGGAGGCTGAGGGGGGCGGGAGAGCCCGGGAGACCCCCGAGAGAGCCTGAGGGGGGAGAGAGACCCCGAGAGACCCCCGGGAGACCCCCGGGTGAGTGAGAGACCCCCGAGAGAGCCTGAGGGGGGCGGGAGAGCCCGCGAGACCCCCGAGAGACCCTCAGAGACTCCCGAGAGACTCCCGGGTGAGTGAGAGACCCCCGAGAGAGCCTGAGGGGAGAGGGGTAAACCCCAGCCCAGGGGTCTGAGGGGCTGCTGAGGGGATATGGGGAGAGGAACTGAAGGGGCTCGTGAGGGATCTTGGGGAGTTTGGGAGGCTTGGTGAGGATTTTGGGGTGTGAGGAGTTTTGTGAGGGGGTGAGGGGCCTGAGGGGCCTTGGGGTTTGGGGGGTTTGGTGAGGATTTTGGGGAGTCTGAGAAGTTTCATGAGGGGTTGAGGGGCATGGGGGGCCTTGAAAGGCTTTTGAGGAGGGGTTTGGTGAGGATTTTGGGGCTCTGAGGAGTTTCGTGAGGTCTGAGGGGTCAGACCCTTTGAGGAGGGGTTTGAGGAGTTTCATGAGGGGCTGAGGGGTCTTTTGAGGGGTTGGGGGACCTGAGAAGTCTCGAAAAGGCCTTTGAGGAGGGGTTAGGAGGGGTTTGGTGAGGAGTTTCGGGGCTCTGAGGAGTTTCGTGAGGGGTCTGAGGGGCCTCAAAAATGCCTTTGAGAAGGGGTTTGGAGAGGTTTGGTTAGGGTTTGGGGGCTCTGAGGAGTTTTGTGAGGTCTGAGGAGCCTGAGGGGTCTTGAAAAGACCTTTGAGGAGGAATTTAGAGAGGCCTGGTGAGGATTTTGGGGAGTCTGAGGAGTTTCCTGAGGGGCTTGAGGGGCCTCGATAAGACCTTTGAGGAGGAGTTTGATGAGGATTTCGGGGCTCTGAGGAATTTCGTGAGGGGCTGAGCGGTCTTTTGAGGGGTTGGGGACCCTGAAGGGTCTCGAAAAGGGCTTTGAGGGGGGAATTTGAGGGGCCTGGTGAGGATTTTGGGGCTCTGAGGAGTTTTTGTGAGGGCTTGGGGAACCTGAGGTGCCTCGAAAGTGCCTTTGAGGAGGAATTTGGTGAGGATTTCGGGGCTCTGAGGAGTTCTATGAGGGGCTGAGGGGTCTTCTGAGGGACTGGGGGACCTGAGGGGCCTTTGAGGGGGAATTTAGAGAGGCCTGGTGAGATTTTGGGGAGTCTGAGAAGTTCTTGTGAGGGGCTGAGGGGTCTGAAGAGTCTCAAAAAGGCCTTTGAGGGGGAATTTGGAGGGGCTTGGTGAGGATTTCGGGGCTCTGAGGAGTTTCATGAGGGGCTGAGGGGTCTTTTGAAGGGTTGGGGAGCCTGAGTCTCCTCGAAAAGGCCTTTGAGGAGGGGTTTGGAGAGGATTTTGGGGGCTCTGAGGAGTTTTTGTGAGGGGCTGAGGGGTCTTGAAAGGCTCTTGGGGGGTTAGGAGGGGTTTGGTGAGGATTTGGGGAGTCTGAGGAGTTTTTATGAGGTCTGAAGGGTCTCAAAAAGACCTTTGAGGTGGAGTTTGATGAGGATTTTGGGCAGTCTGAGGAGTTTCGTGAGGGGTTGAGGGGTCTGAGTGGCCTCGGAGAGACCTTTGAGGAGGAGTTAGGAGGGGTTTGATGAGAATCTGGGGACTCTGAGGAGTTTCATGAGGGCTTGGGGAGCCTGAAGGGTCTTGAAAATGCCTTTGAGGAGGAGTTTGAGGAGTTTTGTGAGGGGTTGAGGGGCCTCGAAAAGGCCTTTGAGAAGGGGTTTGGAGGGGTTTGGTGAGGATTTGGGGGATCTGAGGAGTTTTGTGAGGGGCTGAGGGAGCTTCTGATGGATTGGGGAGTCTGAGTGGCCTTGGAGAGATCTCTGAGGGGGAATTTAGAATGGCCTGGTGAGGATTTTGGGGAGTCTGAGGAGTTTTTGTGAGGTCCAAGGGCCCTGAGTGGTCTTGAAAAGGCCTTTGGGGAGGAGTTTGGAGGGGTTTGGTTAGGGTTTGTGAGGTCTGAGGGGCCTGAGTGGTCTCGAAAAGGCCTTTGAGGAGGAGTTTGGTGAGATTTTGGTGGCTCTGAGGATTTTCATGAGGTCTGAGGGGCCTTGAAAGGGTCTTGGGGGGTTAGGAGGGGTTTGGTTAGGATTTGGAAGAGTCTGAGGAGTTTTTCTGAGGGATTGAGGAGCCTCAAAAAGGCCTTTGAGGTGGAGTTTGGTGAGGATTTAGGGGCTCTGAGGGGTTTTGTGAGGGGCTGAGGGGTCTTCTGAGGGATTGGGGGCCCTGAGGGGCCTTTGAGGGGGAATTTGGAGGGGCTTGGTGAGGATTTTGGGCAGTCTGAGGAGTTTTGTGAGGGGTTGAGGGGCCTAAAGGGTCTCAAAAAGACCTTTGAGGAGGAGTTTGGAGGGGTTTGGTTAGGATTTTGGAGAGCCTGAGGAGTTTTGTGGGGGGCTGAGGGGTCTTCTGAGGGATTGGGGGCCCTGAGGCACCTCGAAAAGGCCTTTGAGGAGGAATTTGGAGGGCTTGGTTAGGATTTTGGGGCTCTGAGGAGATTTGTGAGGTCTGAGGGGTCTCGATAAGACGTCTGAGGAGGAGTTTGATGAGGATTTTGGGGCTCTGAGGAGTTTTTGTGAGGGACTGCAGGGTCTTTTGAGGGGCTGGGGGGTCTGAGTGGCCTCGGAGAGACCTTTGAGGGGGAATTTGGAGTGGCCTGGTGAGGATTTTGAGGCTCTGAGGAGTTTTTGTGAGGGCTTGGGGAGCCTGAGGTGCCTCGAAAATGCCTTTGAGGAGGAATTTGGTGAGGATTTCGGGGCTCTGAGGAGTTTTATGAGGGGCTGAGGGGTCTTCTGAGGGGTTGGGGGACCTGAGGGGCCTCGAAAAGGCCTTTGAGGAGGAATTTGGTGAGGATTTCGGGGCTCTGAGGAGTTCTATGAGGGGCTGAGGGAGCTTTTGAGGTGTTGGGGGACCTTAGGGGCCTTTGAGGGGGAATTTGGAGTGTGGCCTGGTGAGGATTTGGGAGAGTCTGAGGAGTTTCATGAGGTCTGAGGGGTCTGAAGCGTCTTGAAAAGACCTTTGAGGAGGAGTTTGGAGGGGTTTGGTTAGGATTTTGGAGAGCCTGAGGAGTTTTGTGGGGGGCTGAGGGGTCTTCTGAGGGATTGGGGGCCCTGAGGCACCTCGAAAAGGCCTTTGAGGAGCAATTTGGAGGGCTTGGTTAGGATTTTGGGGCTCTGAGGAGTTTCGTGAGGGGCTGAGGGGTCTTGAAAATGTCTTTGAGGAGGAATTTGGAGGGCTTGGTGAGGATTTTGGGGAGTCTGAGGGGTCTTTGAGGAGATTTGAGGTGTCTTTTTTGGGCTCTGAGGGCTCTTTGGGGAGACTTGAGAGGTTTTTTGGGGTCTGAGGAGTCTCTTTGGGGGATCTGAGAGTTCTTTTGTGAGGTCTGAGCAATTTTTTTGAGGTCTGAAGGTTTTTGGGGTCTCTGAGGGATTTTTTGGGGGCTCTGAGTGATCTTTGGGGAGATTTGATGGTTCTTTTTAGGGGATTTGAGGGGTTTTTGTGAGGTCTGAGGGGTTTTTGTGAGCTCTGAGAGGTTTTTTGGGGTCTCTGAGGGATCTTTTTTGGGATCTGAGGGCTCTTTGGGGAGACTTGAGAGGATTTTTGGGGTCTGAGGAGTCTTTTTGGGCTCTGAGGAGTCTTTTTGGGGGCTCTGAGGAGTCTCTGTGAGGTCTGAGCAATTTTTGTGAGCTCTGAGGGTGTTTTGGGGGCTCTGAGGAGTTTTTGTGAGGTGTGAGGGGTCTTTGGGGAGATTTGGGGGATCTTTTTGGGCTCTGAGGGCTTTTGGTGAGTCTGAGGAGTTTCTGTGACATCTGAAGGGTTTTTGGGGAGGCTTGAGGGTTCTTTTTAGGGCATCTGAGGAATTTTTGTGAGGCCTGAGGGATTTTTGGGGTCCCTGAGGGATCTTTTATGGGGTGTTGAGGGTCTTTAGTGAGGTCTGAGGGATTTTTCTGAGGGCTCTGAGGGGTTTTTGTGAGGTCTGAAGGGTTTTTTGGGGGCTCTGAGGGATCTTTTTTGGGCTCTGAGAGGTATCTTTGGGGCGATTTGAGAGGCTTTTGGGGATCTGAGGAGTCATCTTGGGGGATTTGAGGAGTCTCTTTGTGGGGTCTGAGCAATTTTTGGGGGCTCTGGGGGATTTTTATGAGGTCTGAGGGATTTTTAGGGCTCTTTGAATCTTTTGTGGGGTCTTGGGTGTCTTTTTGGGGATCTGAGGAGTCTTTTTTGAGGTCTGAGGGATCTTTAATGAGGTCTGAGGGTTTTTTGGGGTCTCTGAGGGATCTTTTATGGGGTCTTGGGGGTCTTCAGTGAGGTCTGAGGGATTTTTCTGAGGGCTCTGAGGGGTTTTTGTGAGGTCTGAGGGATTTTTGGGGTCTCTGAGGAATCTTTTTTGGGCTCTGAGAGGTATCTTTGGGGCGATTTGAGAGGCTTTTGGGGATCTGAGGAGTCATCTTTGGGGATTTGAGGAGTCTCTTTGTGGGGTCTGAGCAATTTTTGGGGGCTCTGGGGGATTTTTATGAGGTCTGAGGGATTTTTAGGGCTCTTCAGAATCTTTTGTGGGGTCTTGGGTGTCTTTTTGGGGATCTGAGGAGTCTTTTATGAGGCCTGAGGGATCTTCTATGAGGTCTGAGGGGTTTTTTGGGGGCTCTGAGGGGTTTTTATGAGGTCTGAAGGGTTTTTTGGGGTCTCTGAGGGATCTTTTATGGGGTCTTGGGCATCTTTAGTGAGGTCTGAGGGATTTTCCTGAGGGTTTTTTATGAGGTCTGAGGGTTTTTTGGGGTCTCTGAGGAATCTTTTGTGGGATCTGAGGGCTCTTTGGGGAGATTTGAGAGTTTTTTTGGGGTCTGAGGAACCTTTTTGGGGGATCTGAGAGTTCTTTTCTGAGGTCTGAGCAATTTTTGCGAGCTTTGAGAGGTTTTTTGAGGTCTCTGAGGGGTTTTTGGGGACATTTGATGGTTCTTTTTAGGGAATCTGAGGGGTTTTTATGAGGCCTGAAGGGTTTTTTGGGGCTCTGAGGGATCTTTTGGGAGATTTGATGGTTCTTTTTGTTGGATCTGAGGGGTTTTTGTGAGGTCTGAAGGGTTTTTTGGGGCTCTGAGGGATTTTTCTGAGGGATTTTTGGGGCTCTGAGGAGTTTTTGTGAGGTCTGAGGGTTTTTGGGGTCTCTGAAGGATCTTTTTTGGGCTCTGAGAGGTCTTTTGGGAGATTTGATGCTTCTTTTTAGGGGAGCTGAGGGCTTTTTGTGAGGTCTGAGAGCTTTTTATGAGGTCTGAGGGTTTTTATTTGTGTCTCTGAGGGGTTTTTGGGGACATTTGATGGTTCTTTTTAGGGAATCTGAGGGGTTTTTATGAGGTCTGAAGGGTTTTTTGGGGTCTCAGGGATCTTTTTTGGGCTCTGAGGGATCTTTGGGGAGATCTGATGGTTCTTTTTTAGGGGATCTGAGGGGTTTTGTGAGGTCTGAAGCATTTTTTATGCGGTCTGAAGGGTTTTTTGGGGTCTCTGAGGAGTTTTTGAGAGACCTGAAGTGTTTTTTTAGGTCTCTGAGGGATCTTTGCGGAGATTTGAGGGATTTTTGGGGCATCTGAGGAGCCTTTTTGGGGTCCTGGGGGTCTTTTAGGGGGTCTAAGGGATTTTTTATGAGGTCTGAAGTGTTTTTGGGGTCTCTGAGGGATTTTTGGGAGATTTGATGGCTCTTTTTGTGGGATCTGAGGGGTTTTTGTGAGGTCTGAAGGGTTTTTTGGGGCTCTGAGGGATCTTTTATGAGCTCTGAAGGGTTTTTTGGGGCTCTGAGGGATCTTTTATGAGGTCTGAGGGGTTTTTTGGGGTCTCTGAGGGATTTTTCTGAGGGATTTTTGGGGCTCTGAGGAGTTTTTGAGAGATCTGAAGTGTTTTTTTAGGTCTCTGAGGGATCTTTTTTGGGCTCTGAGGGCTCTTTGTGGAGATTTGAGGGATTTTTGGGCTCTGAGGAGCCTTTTTGGGGTCCTGAGGGTCTTTTAGGGGATCTAAGGCATCTTTTAAGAGGTCTGAGGAGGTTTTTTGTGGGTGTTTTGGGGGATCTGAGGAATTCTTGTAAGGTCTGAGGGTTTTTTTGGGCTCTGAGGGATCTTTTATGAGGTCTGAGGAGGTTTTCTGTGGGTTTTTTTGGGGAGTCTGAGGGATTTTTGTGGTGTTTGGGTATCTTTTAGGGGATCTCAGCAATCCTTTTTTAGCTTTGAGGAATTCTGGGAAGAATCTGGGAGGAATTTGGGGTGAAAAAGAGAGAAATTCCACATTCCAAGTGACCCTGGGAAGATCCAGGATTGTCAGAAATGTGATTTTCCATCCTTTATTTATAATTCCCAACAATTAACAGAGTTAAAATCTGGATAAATCACTAATTATTCTCATCATCATGACCATGACTATATTTTTATAGTTATTTTTCTATTTTTGATCATATTTTTAATAATTTCCTTCCCAATTCCCACCTGTAGCTCCTTCCCTATGGATATTCCAGAGGGAATTCCAAAATGACCTAAAAATTAGGATTTTAATCCCATTTGGAGAAGGAAAAATTCCCGTGGGGAACACAAGATTTGCTCCTGAGGTTCTCCATGGGAGGAAAACCAGGAAAAATGGGAAAAAAGTCCACGAAATTCCCTTCCCACCCCAGAAATCCCCAAATGTTGTGGATTTTGGACCATTTTACCCCAACTTGGGGGATTTTCCTTGGATTCTGGGAGCTTGGAGAAGTTTTTTAGCATAAAAATAGATGATTTCTTTGGAGATTTCAGGGCTTTTCCCCCAAAACGTGGAGCTGCAGTTTGGGGAGATTTGGGTTTCTCCTTCTTCCTGCTTTTCCCTCTTTTCTCCTCCTTTTTTCCTTGCTTTGTCCTTCTTGCCATTCCTGCCTTTGCCCTTTTCCCCTTTCCTTTTCCCCTTTCCCCTTTCCTTTTCCCCTTTCCTTTTCCCCTTTCCTTTTCCCCTTTCCTTTTCCCCTTTCCTTTTCCCCTTTCCTTTTCCCCTTTCCTTTTCCCCTTTCCTTTTCCCCTTTCCTTTTCCCCTTTCCTTTTCCCTTTCCTTTTCCCTTTCCTTCCCTTCCTTCCCTTCCTTCCTTCCTCCCCCTTCCCTCCCCCCCCCCCCCCCCCCCCCCCCCCCCCCCCTTTTCCCCTTTCCTTTTCCCCTTTCCTTTTCCCCTTTCCTTTTCCCCTTTCCTTTTCCCTTTCCTTTTCCCCTTCCCTTTTCCCCTTCCCTTTTCCCCTTTCCTTTCCCTCTTTTCCCTCTTTTCTCTCCTTTTCTCCTCTCCTTTTCTCCTCTCCTTTTCTCCTCTCCTTTTCCCTTTCCTTTTCCCTTTCCTTTTCCCCTTTCCTTTTCCCCTTTCCTTTTCCCCTCTCCTTTTCCCCTTTCCTTTTCCCCTTTCCTTTTCCCCTTTCCTTTTCCCCTTTCCTTTTCCCCTTTCCTTTTCCCCTTTCCTTTTCCCCTTTCCTTTTCCCCTTTCCTTTTCCCCTTTCCTTTTCCCCTTCGCTTTTCCCCTTCCCTTTTCCCCTTCCCTTTTTCCCTTCCCTTTCCCTCTTTTCTTTCTTTTTCTCTCTTTTCTCTCCTTTTCTCCTCTCCTTTTCTCCTCTCCTTTTCTCCTCTCCTTTTCTCCTCTCCTTCTCTCCTCTCCTTTTCTCCTCTCCTTTTCTCCTCTCCTTTTCTCCTCTCCTTTTCTCCTCTCCTTTTCTCCTCTCCTTCTCTCCTCTCCTTCTCTCCTCTCCTTCTCTCCTCTCCTTCTCTCCTCTCCTTCTCTCCTCTCCTTCTCTCCTCTCCTTCTCTTCTCTCCTCTCCTTCTTTTCTCTCCTTCTTTTTTCTCGTCTTGTCTTTTCCCTCTTTCTCTCTTTCCTTCTTTCCCTTTCTTTTCTTTCTTTTCCTTTCTTCTGTCCCTCCTTCATTCCTTCCTTCTCTTTAGTTTATTTCTTTTCTTTCCCTTTTTTCTTTCCTCCTTTTCTCCTTTTCTCCTCTTTTTCCTTTCCCTTTTTTTCCCTTCTTTCCCTTTCTTTTTCCCTTCCTTCCCGTTTTTCCTTCTCTTCTCTTCTCTTCTCTTCTCTTCTCTTCTCTTCTCTTCTCTTCTCTTCTCTTCTCTTCTCTTCTCTTCTCTTCTCTTCTCTTCTCTTCTCCTTTTTCTTTCTTTCCCCTTTTTTCTTTCTCTCCTTTTCTCTTTTTTCCCTTTCCTTTCCCTTCTTTCCCTATTTCCCATTTTCCCTCTTCCATCTCTCCCTCCTCCCCCTAATTCTCTCTCTTTCTGCCCCAAATCATCCCAAATCCCCCCAGAAACCCCAAACCATCCCAATTTCCCGGAATGCAGAGAGCTCGTTATCCCAAAATCCCAAATCCCTGCGGAACAGCGGGAATTGGCCTGGAAAACCTCGGGAATTGGGGAAAAATGGATAAAAAGGGTTTTTTGGGGGGAAAACCTTGGGAATTGGGGGAAAAACAGAGAAAAAGGGTTTTTTTGGGGGAAAAACCTTGGGAATTGGGTTAGAAACCTCTGGAATTGGGTTAAAAACTGCTGAAAAGCGATTTTTTTGGGGAAAAAAACCTCTGAAAAGTGATTTTTTGGGGAAAAAAACCTCTGAAAAGTGATTTTTTGGGAAAAAAAAAACCCTCTGAAAAGTGGTTTTTTTTGGGGAAAAGAAACCTCTGGAATTGGGTTAGAAGCAGCTAAAAAGGGGTTTGTAGGGGGAAATCCCTGGATTTGGGCATTTTTGAGGGAAAAATGTTCATTTTTGGAGGAAAAATGTTCATTTTTTGGGAAAAATGTTCAATTTTGTGGGAAAAATGTTCAATTTTTCTGGGAAGAATATTGATTTTTGTGGGGAAAATATCCATTTTTGAGGGAAAAATGTTGATTTTTTGGGGAAAAACGTTCATTTTTGTGGGAAAATGTTCATTTTTGAGGGAAAAACACTTTTTTTGGGGGGAAAATATTCATTTTTGAGGGAAAAATGTTGATTTTTGATGGAAAAATACCCATTTTTGTGGGAAAATGTTCATTTTTTGAGGGAAAAATGTTCATTTTTGAGGGAAAAATGTTCATTTTTGATGGCAAAGTGTTCATTTTGGGGGGAAATTTGGGATAAAAGGAGCTGTAGGATTGGGAGGTGCAAAAAAAAAAAAGGGAATTTTGGGTGTAAATCCCAGGATTTTAGGTAATTATCCCCATTTTTAATTGGGAGCAGCTGGGCTTTGGGGAATTTTATTTAAATTTTGATTTAAAAGGATTAAAAACCTCAAATCTGCAGGTTTTTTGTTGGTTTAGGGATTTTCCTGCCTGGAATTGGGAATTAAATTGGATTAAATGGTTTAATTGCAGAGGGAATTTGCCACATGGTGACCCCAAATTATCCCCAAAATATCCCCAAAAAATTCCACAAAAATTCCACAAAAATCCCCCAAAAACCCAACAAAAATCCCCCAAAAATTCCACAAAAATCACCCCAAAAACTCAAAAAAATTCCACAAAAATCCCCAAAAATTCCACAAAAATCACCCAAAAAATCCCAAAAAATACAGCAAAAATCCCCCAAAAAATCTACAAAAATCCCCCAAAATACAACAAAAATACAACAAAAATTTCCCAAAATTCCCAAATTCTAAATCCCCAAAAATCCCCCAAAATTCCAAAAAAATCCCAAAAAATACAACAAAAAATCCCAAAAAAAAGACCCAAAAAATCCTGAAAAAATTCCACAAAAATCCTCCAAAAATCCCAAAAAATACAACAAAAATCCCCCAAAAATGACCCAAAGATTTTTAAAAAATTACCCAAAAAACTCCCCAAAAATGCAACAAAAATACAACAAAAATGACCCAAAAATTACCCCAAAAATCCCAAAAATGCAACAAAAATCCCCCAAAAATTACCCAAAAATGCAACGAAAATACAACAACCCCCCCCAAAAATTACCCAAAAAATCCCCAAAAAATTCCACAAAAATCCCCAAAAAATCCCAAAAAATACAACCAAAAATGACCCAAAATTTTTTTAAAAATTACCCAAAAAACTCCCCAAAAAACGCAACAAAAATTACAACAAAAATGACCCAAAAATACAATAAAAATCCCCCCAAAATTAGCCCAAAAATAAAAAAAATCCCCAAAAAATCCCCAAAAAAATCTCAAAAAATGCAACAAAAATCTCCAAAAATTTACCAAAAAATCGTAAAAAATGTAACAAAAATCCCCCAAAAATCCCACAAAACCACCCCAAAAATCCCATTTTCCCCCATTTTTAAAACACTCAAATCCCTCAGAAAATCTCCTCCAAAATCCCAACAAATTCCTGTTTTTCCCCTAAAACATTTCCTGGGATTTCTGTCTAGACAGACTTGTGGCATTTGGGATTTTTGGGGTAATTTTCCCTTTTTTCATGAGTTTATCATTGGGATTTGGG
The DNA here is from genome assembly GCF_008360975.1 of Lichenostomus cassidix. Lineage (NCBI taxonomy): Eukaryota > Metazoa > Chordata > Aves > Passeriformes > Meliphagidae > Lichenostomus > Lichenostomus cassidix. Next base: position 1,803,721 of record NC_139509.1, read on the forward strand.
ATTATTTTGGGTTTTTTTCCATGTTTTTAGGAGTTTAATCCTTGGGATTTGGGATTTTTTGGAGTTCTTTTCTATCTTTTTATGAGCTTATCTTTGGGATTTGGGATTTTTTTGAGGTTATTTTCCCTTTTTTAAAGAGTTTCTCCTTGGGATTTGGGATTTTTGGGGTTTTTTTTTCCCTCTTTTTCTGCATTTATTTAGGATTTTTGGGGTTAGTTTTACTATTTTTATGCATTTAATAATTGGAATTTGGGATTTTTGGGGTTATTTTCCCACTTTTTATGAGTTTCTCTTTGGGATTTGGGATTTTTTTGGGAATATTTCCCCTTTTTTAATGAGTTTCTCCTTGGGATTTGGGATTTTTGGGGTTTTTTTTCCCTCTTTTTCTGCATTTATTTAGGATTTTTGGGGTTGTTTTTCCTATTTTTATACATTTAATAATTAGGATTTGGGATTTTTGGGTTGTTTCCCCTTTTTCACCATTTTATCATTGGAATTTGGGATTTTTAGGGTTGTTTCCCCTTTTTTAATGAGTTTCTCCTTGGGATTTGGGATTTTTTTGGGTCATTTCACCTGTTTTTAGGAGTTTAATCCTTGGGATTTGGGATTTTTTTGGGTTATTTTCCCTCTTTTTATGAGTTTATCTTTGGGATTTGGGATTTTTTTGGGGATATTTTCCCTTTTTTAATGAGTTTCTCCTTGGGATTTGGGATTTTTTTGGGTTATTTCTCTTCTTTTTATGGTTTTGTCTTTGGGATTTGGGATTTTTTGGCGTTAGTTTTCCCTCTTTTTATGAGTTTCTCTTTGGGATTTGGGATTTTTTGGGGTTTTTTCCATGTTTTTAGGAGTTTAATAATTGGGATTTGGGATTTTTGGGGTTATTTTCCCTCTTTTTATGAGTTTATCTTTGGGATTTGGGATTTTTTGGGAATATTTTCCCTTTTTTCATGAGTTTCTCCTTGGGATTTGGGATTTTTTTGGGTTATTTCTCCTATTTTTTATGGTTTTATCTTTGGGATTTGGGATTTTTGGAGTTCTTTTCCCTGTTTTTCTGCATTTATCATTAGGATTTGGGATTTTTTTGGGTTAATTCCCCTTTTTTTACTATTTTATTCTTGATATTTGGGAATTTGTTTGGTTATTTCTCCTTTTTATGACTTTTTCCTTGGGATTTAGGATTTTTGGGGTTATTTTCCCTGTTTTTAGGAGTTTAATCATTGGGATTTGGGTTTTTTTGGGGGTTAGTTTCCATTTCTTTAGCAGCACAACATTTAGGATTTGGGGATTTTTGGGGTTATTTTCCCTTTTTTTCACCATTTTATCATTGGGATTTAGGATTTTTTGGGTGATTTTCCCTCTTTTCATGAGTTCTCTCATTAGGATTTGGGAATTTTGGGCTTATTTTCCCTTTTTTTCACCATTTTATCATCAGGATTTAGGATTTTTTAGGTTATTTCCCCATTTTTATGAGTTCTCTCATTAGGATTTGGGGATTTTTGGGTTATTTTCCCTTCTTTTCACCATTTCATCATTGGAATTTGGGATTTTTTGGGTGATTTTCCCTCTTCATGAGTTTCATCATTAGGATTTGGGGATTTTTGGGTTATTTTCCCTTTTTTTCACCATTTTACAATTGGAATTTGGGATTTTTGGAGTTATTTTCCCCATTTTTCTGACTTTATCCTTGGGATTTTCCCCATTTTTTGGGTTATTTTCCCTCTTTTTATGACTTTATCTTTGGGATTTGGGAATTTTGGGTTTATTTTCCCTCTTTTCCTGCATTTATTTGGGATTTTTGGGTTATTTTCCATGTTTTTAGGAGTTTAATCATTGAAATTTGGGATTTTTGGGGTTATTTTCCATGTTTTTAGGAGTTTAGTAATTGGGATTTGAGATTTTTGGGTTGTTTTCCCTTTTTTTATCAATTTCATCATTGGGATTTGGGATTTTTTGGGGTTAATTTCCATTTTTTTATCAGTATAACATTAGGATTTGGGGATTTTTGGGGTTATTTTCCCTTTTTTCACCATTTTTTTCATTGGAATTTAGGATTTTTTGGGTTATTTTCCCCATTTTTATGAGTTCTATCATTAGGATTTGAGATTTTTGGGTTATTTTCCCTTTTTTGATGATTTTATCTTTGGGATTTGGGAATTTTGGGTTTGTTTTCCCTCTTTTCCTGCATTTATTTCAGATTTTTGGGTTGTTTTCCATGTTTTTAGGAGTTTAATCATTGAAATTTGGGATTTTTGGGTTATTTTCCATTTCTTTAGCAACACAACATTAGGATTTGGGATTTTGGGGTAATTTTCCCTTTTTTCACCATTTTATCATTAGGATTTAGGATTTTTTATGTTATTTCCCCATTTTTATGAGTTCCATCATTAGAATTTGGGGATTTTTGGGTTATTTTCCCTTTTTCTCACCATTTTTTAATTGGAATTTGGGATTTTTGGGGTTATTTTCCCCATTTTTATGATTTTATCTTTGGAATTTGGGATTTTTGGGTTTATTTTCCCTCTTTTTCTGCATTTATTTCGGATTTTTGGGTTGTTTTCCATGTTTTTAGGAGTTTAATCTAAATTTAATTAAATTCAATCAAATTTAATTGAAATTTGGGATTTTTGGGTTTATTTTCCATTTCTTTAGCAACACAACCTTAGGATTTGGGGATTTTTGGGGTTATTTTCCCTTTTTCTCACCATTTTCTCATTGAAATTTGCTATTTTTTAGGTTATTTCCCCATTTTTCTGACTTTATCCTCAATATTTAGCATTTTTGGGTTTATTCTCTCCTCCCAACCTTTCATCCCACCCTGAAATTTTGGGATTTTTAGCCAATTTTTTGCCATTTTTTCCCATTTCCCTCCCTCCCCATCCAAACCCCATTAAAATTCCCTTTTCCCCCCAAAGGATTAAACTCATTTTTCTCTCTTTTTCCATCTTTTTTTCCAGGAATTCCCAAGGAATTTCCCTTTGCCCTTTGCCAGGTGAATTATTCATCACTTCAGAATAAAATCATTTTATTTAATTTAATTCCATTTATTTAAATGATCTCAATTCCCATTTCCCCAACTCCCTTTTTATTCCCTTTTTTTCCTCCTTTCAGCTGCAAAAAACTCCATTTTTCCCCATTTTTTTCCCCTTTTTTTGGGGATTTTCCCCAAAATCCAACATTTTTGGGGAATAATTTTATTTTCCCAGTTTTTGGATGGATTTGGGAGTTGATTTTTTGGCTTTTTTGGGTTTTTTTCACCCCAAAAATATGATTTTTCCAAGATTTCTTTGTTTCCTGAGTTAAACTCCAAACGATTCCAACGTTTGAAACATTCTGACTGTTTAGAGATCCAAAATAATCCTTTTAATTCAATATTTTCCTTTTAATTCAATATATTCCTTTTAATCCAATATATTCCTTTTAATTAAAAATATTTCTTTTAATAAAAAATGTTCCTTTTAATCCAAAATAGTCCTTTTAATTCAATATATTTCTTTTAATTCAATATTTTCCTTTTAATTCGATATATTCATTTTAATTAAAAATATTCCTTTTAATTCAAAATCTTTCTTTTAATTAAATGTATTCCTTTTAATCCAAAATATTCCTTTTAATTCAATATATTTCTTTTAATTTAATATATTTCTTTTAATTCAATATATTCCTTTTAATTAAAAATATTTCTTTTAATAAAAAATGTTCCTTTTAATACAAAATATTTCTATTAATTCAATATATTCCTTTTTAATTCAATATATTCCTTTTAATTCAATATATTCCTTTTAATCCAAAATATTCCTTTTAATCCAAAATGTTCCTTTTAATTCAATATATTCCTTTTAATTCAATATATTTCTTTTAATAAAAAATGTTCCTTTTAATCCAAAATAGTCCTTTTAATCCAAAGTATTCCTTTTAAGTAAAAATATTCCTTTTAAGTAAAAATACTTCTTTTAATTCAATATATTCCTTTTATTTCAAAATACATCTTTAAATCAAAAATATTCCTTTTATTCCAAAATATTCCTTTTAATTCAATATATTCCTTTTAATTCAATATATTTTTTTAATCAAACTATTCCTTTTAGTCAAAATATTCCTTTTATTTCAAAATACATCTTTAAATCAAAAAAAATTCTTTTATTCAAAATATTAATTTATTTCAAAATATTCCTTTAATGAAAATACCTTTTAATGCAATATATTCCTTCCAATTCAATATATTCCTTTAAATTAAAAATACTATAAATAAATATTACTTTTATTCCAAATATTCCTTTATTCAAAAGGATTCCTTTTGATTTCAAAATATTCCTTTAATAAAAAACATCTTTTTAATTCAAATATTCCTTTTATTCCAAAATACTCCTTTTAATCCAAAAGTATTCCTTTTAATCTAAAATATTCTTTTAAATCCAAAATACTCCTTTTGTTTCAAAATATTCCTTTTATTCCAAAGTGTTTATTTTAATCCAAAATATTCCTTTTATTCCAAAACATTCCTGTTAATTAAAAATATTCCTTTTATTCCAAAATGTTCCTTTTAATCCAAAGTATTCCTTTTAATTTAAAATATTCCTTTTAATAAAAAGTAGTAATTTTATTCTGAAATATTTCTTTTAATTAAAAATATTCCTTTTAGTCCAAAATATTCTTTTTATTCCAAAATATTCCTTTTATTCCAAAGTGTTCCTTTTAATCCAAAATATTCCTGTTAATTAAAAATATTCCTTTTAATCCAAAGTATTCCTTTTATTCCAAAATATTCTTTTAATCAAAGACCTTTTATCCAAAAATACTAACAATCCAAAACATTCCTTTTAAATCAAAAATATTCTTTTTAATTAAAAATATTTTTATTCCAAAATATTCTTTTTAATTAAAAATATTCCTTTTATTCCAAAATACCTTTTAATCCAAAATATTCCTTTTATTCCAAAATACTGATTTTATTTCAAAATATTCCTTTTAATAAAATATTCCTTTTAATCCAAAATATTCCTTTTAATCCAAAATATTCTTTTTAATTAAAATATTTCTTTTATTCCAAATATTCTTTAATCAAAAACGTTCAATTTAATCAAAAATATCCTTTTGATTTAAAAATATTATTTTATTCCAAAATATTATTTTAATTTAAAAATTTTAATCCAAAATATTCCTTTTAATTAAAAATCTTCCTTTTAAAATCCAAAATGTTCCTTTCAATCCAAACCATTCCTGACTCAATTCTGACTTCAATCCCTTAATAAATCCTCATTAATTCCCAATTAATTAACTCTAATTAATCCTCAATTCTTTTTATTCTTCTGCCACCAAATTCTCTCCCAAATCCCCACATTTTGGGGAAAATTCCCATTTTTTCCATGATAAAAATGAATTTTTTCTCCTCCTTGGTCAGTTTTTTTTTCTCTTTTGTCTCTTTGTTTGGTTTTTTTGTTGGTTTTTGATCCAAAGGAATTCCTGGAATTTCTGCTCTGAAATTGGGGAAAAAATGGGAATTTGGGGGGAAATTTGGGATTGAATTTGGGGGAATTTTGGGTTCAATTGGAGTCAAATATGAGTTTTAATTTGGATTTTATTTGGGTTTAATTTGGATTTTATTTGGGTTTTATTTTGGTTTTATTTGGGTTTAATTTGGGGTGAAATTTGGAGGAATTTTGGGTTTAATTGGAGTTAAATATGAGTTTTGATTTGGGTTTAATTTGGATTTAATTTGGTTTTATTTGGGTTTAATTTGGCTTTAATTTGGGGTGAAGTTTGGGGGAATTTTGGGTTTAATTTGGCTTAAGTATGAGTTTTAATTTGGGGTAAATTTGGGTTTAATTTGGGTTTAATTCGGGTTTAATTCGGGTTTAATTTGGGTTTAATTTGGGGTGAAGTTTGGGGGAATTTTGGGTTTAATTGGAGTTAAATATGAGTTTTAATTTGGGGTAAATTTGGATTTTATTTGGGTTTAATTTGGATTTTATTTGGGTTTTATTTTGGTTTTATTTGGGTTTAATTTGGGGTAAATTTGGGTTTAATTTGGGTTTTATTTGGGTTTTATTTGGGTTTAATTTGGTGTAAATTTGGGTGTAATTTGAGTTTAATGTGAGTTTTAATTTGGGTTTTATTTGGGCTTAATTTGGGTTTAATTTGGGTTTAATTTGGGTTTAATTTGGGTTTAATTTGGGTTTAATTTGGGTTTAATTTGAGTTTAATTTGAGTTTAATTGGAGTTTAATTTGAGTTTAATTTGAGTTAAATATGAGTTTTAATTTGGGGTTAATTTGAGTTTAATTTGAGTTCAATATGAGTTTTAATTTGGGCTTAATTTGGCTTTAATTTGGGTTTAAATTGGGGTAAATTTGGGTTTAATTTGACTTTAATTTGGGTTTAATTTGGGGTTAATAGTTTTAATTTGGTCTTAATTTGGGTTTTATTTGGGTTTAATTGGGGTTAATTTGGGGTTAATTTGAGTTAAATGTGAGTTTTGATTTGGGGTAAATTTGGGTTTAATTTGGGTTTTATTTGGGGTAAATTTGAGTTTAATTTGGGGTAAATTTGGGGTTTATTTGGGTTTAATTTGGGTTAAATGGGAGTTTTAATTTGGATTTAATTTGGGGTAAATTTGGGTTTAATAGGAGATTTAATTCGGGTTTAATTTGAGTTTTATTTGGGTTTTATTTGGGGTAAATTTGGGTTTGAGTTAAATATGAGTTTTAATTTGGAGTAAATTTCAGTTTAATTTGGGGTAAATTTGGGTTTAATATGAGTTAAATATGAATTTTAATTTGGGGTAAATTTAATTTGGGTTTAATTTGAGTTTAATTTGACTTTAATTTGGGTTAATTAGGAGTTTGAATTTGGGTTTAATTTGAGTTTAATTTGGATTTAATTTGGGTTTAATTTGGGTTAAATAGGAGTTTTAATTTGGGTTAAATAGGAGTTTTAATTTGGGGTAAATTCGGGTTTTATTTGGGATTAATTTGAGTTTTATTTGGAGTTAATTTGGAGTTAATTTGGAGTTAATTTGTTTTTAATTTGGGTCAAATAGGAGTTTTATTAGAGTTAAATGTGAGTTAAATTGGAGTTTATTTGGGTTAAAAATGAGTTTAATTTGAGTTAAATAGGAGTTTTATTGGGGAAATTTGGGAGAAGTTTGAGTTGAATTTGGGATAAATTTGAATTCTTTTATTCTTTAATTCCTTTCTTTTTAATTCCTTATTTTTTAATTCTTTATTTTAATTCTTTATTTTTTTAATTCTTTACTTTTTAATTCCTTAATTTTTATTCCTTTATTTTTAATTCCTTTATTCTTAAATTCTTTATTTTTTAATTCTTTATTTTTAATTCCTTTTTTTCAATTCCTTTATTTTTAATTCTTTATTTTCAATTCCTTTATTTTTTAATTCTTTATTTTTAATTCCTTTATTCTTTAATTCCTTTATTTTTAATTCCTTTATTTTTATTTCCTTTTCTTCAATTCCTTTATTTTTAATTCTTTATTTTTAATTCCTTTATTCTTCAACTCCTTTATTTTTTAATTCCTTTATTTTAAATTCCTTTATTTTTAATTCCTTTATTTTTAATTCTTTATTTTTTAATTCTTTATTTTTTAATTACTTTCTTTTTAATTCCTTTATTTTTAATTCCTTTATTTTTTAATTCTTTATTTTTAATTCCTTTATTCTTATTCCAGTTTTTTTTAAAATCCTTTATTTTTAATTTATTCCTTTATTTATAATTCTGGTTTTTAATCACTTTTTTTCATTCCCATGAGATTTTTGTTCTTTATTTTTTTATTCCACATTTGAAAAAATTCTTTATTTTTGATTCCTTTATTTTTTA